>NC_058521.1:9848534-10148534 GCF_904849725.1 Hordeum vulgare subsp. vulgare
ACTGGCCCCCCTCTTTTGCTATATGAAGGGTTTCGTCCGTAAAAAAGTCAAGGTGGACCTTTTTCATGGATTCTCCGCCGCCACGAGGCGGAACTTGAGCAGAACCAATCTAGAGCTCCGGCAGGACGATCCTGCCGGGGAAACTTCCCTCCCGGAGGGGGAAATCGTCGCCATCGTCATCACCAACACTCCTCTCGTCGGAGGGGAGTCATCTCCATGAACATCTTCATCAGCACCATCTCCTCTCCAAACCCTAGTTCATCTCTTGTAACCAGTCTCCGTCTCGCGACTCCGATTGGTACTTGTAAGGTTGCTAGTAGTGTTGATTACTCTTTGTAGTTGATGCTAGTTGGTTACTTGGTGGAAGAGTTTATATTCAGATCCTTGATGCTACTCATTACACCTCTGATCATGATTATGATTATGCTTTGTGAGTAGTTACTTTTGTTCCTGAGGACATGGGATAAGTCATGCTAATAGTAGTCATGTGAATTTGGTATTCGTTCGGTATTTTGATATGTTGTATGTTGTCTTTTCCTCTAGTGGTGTTATGTGAACGTCGACTACATAACAGTTCACCATATTTGGGCCTAGAGGAAGGCATTGGGGAGTAGTAAGTAGATGATGGGTTGCTAGAGTGACAGAAGCTTAAACCCCAGTCTATGCGTTGCTTCGTAAGGGACTGATTTGGATCCACTAGTTTAATGCTATGGTTAGACATTGTCTTAATTCTTCTCTCATAGTTGCGGATGCTTGCGAGAGGGGTTAATCATAAGTGGGATGCTTGTCCAAGTAAGGGCAGTACCCAAGCGCCGGTCCACCCACATATCAAACTATCAAGGTAACGAACGTGAATCATATGAACATGATGAAACTAGCATGACAGAAATTCCCGTGTGTCCTCGGGAGCGTTTTCCCTCTTATAAGACTTTGTTCATGCTTGTCCCTTGCTACAAAAGGGATTGGGTCACTTTGCTGCACTGTTGCTACTACTTGTTACTTGTTACTTTTCACCTGCTACGTTTCACCTCACTACACCATCACTTGTTACCGCTACTTTCAGTGCTTGCACTTATTACCTTGCTGAAAACCGTTTATCAAAGCCTTCTGCTCCTCGTTGGGTTCGACACTCTTACTTATCAAAAGGACTACGATTGATCCCCTATATTTATGGGTCATCAGCTGACAACTCAACTGCTAATACTGGAGAATATCCTTTCACTCCCATCGTGTCGAACCAACAAATTTGGGTTGAATACTCTACCCTCGAAAACTGTCACGATCCCACACGCTGGTGGGCCATTGCAAGACAATTGCTAATTGTTGAGCAACTAGAAGCAGCTATTTTCTGGCACCGTTGCCGGGGAGGGGAAGCTATATTCTCTGAGTCACTTGGGATTTATATCTGCTGATCACTATGAAGAATTTGAAAGATCCAAGAACCAAAGTCTTGCCCTCAACTACGAGGGGAGGTAAGGAACTGCCATCTAGCTCTGCACTTGATTCACCTTCAGTTATCAGTAAGTTTGCGACACCACCTACTACTAGAGATGGTATGCCTGATACTGCTATCCATGGTGCTATGTTTGATACTGCCTTGCCTGATGATGCTAGAGATGCTATTTTGCCTGATTATGCTATGCTTAATACTGCCTTGCCTAATGATGCTAGAGATGCTATTTTGCCTGATGGTGCTATGCTTGATACTGCTAGAGATACTACTTTGCCTGATATGCCACTAGGGGTATTCCTTGATGCTCATATTGCTAGAGTTACTGCCAGTGCTCGTGATGCTTCTGAAACTGCCGATACTATTGAGATAGAACCTGCTTTTGCTCCTGCTAGATCTAGCTCTCCTAGATATGAATTGCCTGATATACCTGAGGGTTATGTTATGGAGGGAGAGATAGCTAAGGATTTTTCTTGTGTGTAAGGGTGCCTATGACGCTGAGAAATTACTTCTCAAGTGGAAGGAAAAATCTCTGAAAGCTATGATGAAATACGACCCGAAGTTTGCCACTTCACCTATCTTTATCACCGATGAGGATTATGAATTCTCTGTCGACCCTGAGATAATCTCTCTTGTCGAATCTGATCCTTTCCACGGTTATGAGTCTGAGATGGTCGTAGCCCATCTTACCAAACTACACAATATAACCACCCTTTTCACTAGTGAGGAGAAGATCAACTACTACTATACTCTTAAGCTGTTTCCTTTCTCTCTAAAGGATGACGCTAAAGCCTGGTTCACTTGTCTTGCTTCTGGATGTGTGAGTAGTCCCCAGGATATGGTCTATTACTTCTGTGAGAAATATTTCCCTGCCCATAAGAAGCAAGCTGCATTGCAGGAAATATACAACTTTGCTCAACTCAAAGAAGAGAGTCTCCCACAAGCTTGGGGGAGGCTCATCCAGCTACAGAATGCTTTGCCTGATCACCCTCTTAAGAAGAACGAGATACTTGATATCTTCTATAACGGACTTACCGATGCTTTTAGAGACCACCTAGATAGTTGTGCCAGTTGTGTTTTTAGGGAACGAACTATAGAACAAGCTGAGATCCTACTGAATAACATCTTGATCAACGATAATGTTTGGACTATCCCTGAACCACCTCCTAAGCCAACTCCTAAGAAAAGAGGTATTCTATTCCTCAGTCCCGAAGATATGCAAGAAGCCAAGAAATCTATGCAAGAGAAAGGCATTAGATCTGAAGAAGTCAAAAAACTACCGCATATCGAAGAGATCCATGGTCTCGATAACCCAATACAAGTAGTAGAGGTGAATTCTCTGCGTAGATTCAATGAGAGTGATATTCCTTTTGACAAACCTGCTAGCTTATGTTTTGATGAATTTGACAACTTTGTTGCCAAACAACAGAGTTTCAATGATTATGTTAGCAAACAATTGGAACAAAGTACTCGTATGCTTAGTCATTTAAGTGCTTGTGTAGACAGAAATGTCAATGATCTGAAGCTTCTGAGTAAACATGCCTCTATGATTACTACTCAGGTAGAACAAGTACTTAAAGCTCAGAATGACTTGCTCAATGAATTAAATGACAACTCTGTCAGAGTCATTACTAGAGGAGGAAAAATGACTCAGGAACCTTTGTATCCTGAAGGCCATCCTAAGAGAATTGATCAAGACTCTCAAGGAATTAATGCTGATACACCCAGTCATCCTAAGAAGAAGAAGAAGGATGATAGAAACCTACATGTCAGTTCACCAAATACTGTCACACCTGAAGAACCAAATGATATTTCTGCGTCTGATGCAGAAACACAATCTGGTGATGAACATGAACCTGGTTACAACATGGACATCGATGTTCATAATAATGCTCAACCTAGCAATGATAAGGATGTGGAGATTGAACCTACGGTTAATCTTGATAACCCACAACCTAAGAGATACGATAAGAATGATTTCACTGCTAGGAAGCATGGTAAAGAAAGGGAGCCACGGGTTCAGAGACCCATGCCCTTTCCTCCTAAGCCATCCGAGAAAAAGGATGATGAGGATTTTGAGCGCTTTATTGAAATGTTGAGACCCGTCTTTCTGCAGATGCGGTTAATTGATATGCTCAAAATGTCTCCATATGCCAAGTACATGAAAGATATCGTGACCAATAAACGGAAGATACCAGATCTTGAGATCTCCACCATGCTTGCCAATTACACTTTCAAAGGTGGAACTCCTAAGAAACTTGGTGATCCCGGAGTGCCCACTTTACCTTGCTCCATTAAAGGAAACTACGTAAGAACTACCTTATGTGACCTTGGAGCCGGTGTTAGTGTTATGCCTCTCTCTCTTTATCGTAGACTTGAACTGGATAAGTTGACACCCACTGAAATTTCTCTGCAAATGGCCGACAAATCAACTGCTTTGCATGTCGGCATTTGTGAGGATGTGCCTGTTGTGGTTGCTAACGTTACTATCTTAATGGACTTTGTTATCCTGGATATTCCTGAGGATGATGCCATGGCGATCATTCTTAGAAGACCATTCTTAAACACCTCAAGGGCTGTTATAGATTGCAGCAAAGGCAATGTCACCTTCCATGTCAACGGTAATGAGCATACAGTGCACTTTCCGAAGAAACGATATCAAGTACATTGCATCAATGCTATCGAAAAAACTTCATCGATTCTTATTGGGAGCTTTGAATGCCCTATTCCTCGTGTTAAGATGAAGTATGATTTGCTTGTTGGGGAGATTCATGTCCCCATTGAGGTGACTTAGTGGCTATTCGACAATTCTCTGTTTTATTTTGCGATTTGAAAAAGTTTTGTCATGAGGATTTGATCAACCCCATTGACAGATTTCTTTTGATGACCATGAAATGGATGAATCAAAGAGTCACATACCTCTGTTTTAAGCTTTCACTTTCTGTTGCTTAGAAGAAAAGTGATAGATTTAGTTTAGTTTTTCATGTTTTCTGTTTTAGCGTCTCGGAGAAAAGTACCCCGAAAATAAAAGTTCTCCGATGGTCCTGAAAACCAAATATGATTTTTTCTGGATTTTTTGAAAAATACTGGGACTGAGAGCTGGCTTGGGGGCCACACCAGTGGGCCACAAGCCCTGTAGCCGCGGTCTCCCCCCTGGCCGCGGCTACCAAGCTTGTGGGACCCACAGGGACCCCCTCCACTCATTCCAGCTCCCATCCTCTTCTTCTACCTCCAGAAAAAATTGTTTCGCTGCTCAAACCCGTGTTCTCGCTCATTTGGCTGTGATTTTCAATCTCCTTGCTCAAAGCACCATTCTCCGAACCGTTTTGGGGAAATTACTCCTTGGTAAGTGACTCCTCCATTGGTCCAATTAGTTTCTACTGCAGTGCTTTATCCTTCGCGTATTCTTGCTACCTTGGTGACCCTGTTCTTGAGCTTGAAATGTTGATTTTAGCTGGTCCCAAGTAGTTTTAATGCGTGATACGGTCTCTAGGCACTAGTAGGAGTAGTTGCTACAAGGTGTGGTTGATCTTTATTCACTTTTCTCTTGAACTTCAAAAATTTCAGCAAAAAGAAATTATGTTCAGGAGGAAGTTTCATGGTGGTTCCTCAAGTAAGAAGGGTCCCCGTCTTTCTATTCGGGAGCCCGATCCTTATCAACTAAGGGGTGCACCGGTACAACCATGTGAATGGCCTTCCGATGAGTTCATGATCCAAGCAGGCTTTAAGGATGAGTTTGATACACTTGTCCGCAATGACGGGTTAGAAGAATTCCTCTCAGATAAATGTGAACAATATGCTATGCTCACTGCCTCTTTCGTGCGTAGATTTAAATTTTCAGTTGGCCGTGACTCATCCATGCTGTTTGATCTCTATGATAAATCCTACACCATGGATTTGGAGTATTTTAATAGGATTTGCAAGATACCCGATGGGGGTAGTCTTAATGATCCTGCTAAGTCTTCGGTTAGAGATTTTGTCTCCAGTATAACTGTTGGAGAAACTAGAGACATCGCGCAAGCTACCAAAGGAAGCATGCATTTCCTTGCCTTGCACTACTTTGCCCTCTTCATAGGTAGATGCATTAACGGCAAGGTTGAACATTGTCACCTATGTGCATCCGACCTTAGTATCCTTAAGAGCGCAGTAACAGGTGACATGAGCTTCAACATGGGATCTATAAATGTATAATAGCAAGGAGGCTCAATAATAATGCCATTAATGGGGATTTCTTTGGTGGGATTTATGCTACGCGCTTAGCAAATTTTCTTGGAGTACCCATCCATTCAGGAGATCCCCCTCTCTGTACAACCTACCTTGATCGTGTCGCTCTGACACGCTATCAGTTTCTCAAGAGGGACGAGGAATCCCTCATTTACCGGTTAGTATTTAACCGACATCATGCTTTTCATATTATGCTTCCTGCTCATGCCTTCTTTGACTTTCAGGTTAAACGAAGATATTACATAACCATTGGAGAAGCAGAGGAGTATGAGAGGGAGGCTGAGACTTCTCGTCTCCGCGAAGCAACTATTCATGCAGTGGCTGCAATGCTCCCGTACAACCCGCATTATGATTTTGGGTATCACCCGAACCAGCCTTGGGAGTAGACCAAGCTAGGCCAAAATCCTAAGCTTGGGGGAGTACGTGTTCTCACCGACTTTACATTCTTGCTTATGCTTTCACTTTGTTAGTCGGTGTTTACACTTTGCCACTGTATTATCCATGTTAGTTTATTTTCGTTTTCTTGTTTTCTTGTTTTGTGTCCTTTTGAGAAAACCCAAAAAGATTTTCCTTTCTTCTTTTGCTTGTTGGGAGCTTTCCCGTGTAAATAGTTTTCTTTTTCTTTGAGTCGAGGTAGAAGACCATGGTTACAATGTTTAGTGGCTCTCGCATGCATACTTGTTCATTTGTTAAAGAGACATATTACTTTGTCTTCTCCTTTGTGTTTGCCTACACATTCAGCTTAGTCCAATGCACGAGCACTCTTATTATTGTTCACATCGTTCGATCGTGCAAGTGAAAGGCAATAATGATTATATATGATGAAGTGACTGAGACTGGAAAAGCTGGTATGAACTCTATCTATTTTGTTTTTGTAAATATGACTAGCTTGTCGTCCCACATTCAGCTTTGTTGAGAGAGAACCATGTTTGCAATGACAACTTAGAGATCATAGTTTCTCATGCCATGCTTAATTAGCTAGGAGCTTATAATGGTTTGTCTTGAATGCCAACATAGATTTTGAGATGACTATGATGTAGTATGATAGGATGGTATTCTCCTTTGAATGATTCAAGTGGCTTGACTTGGCGCATGTTCATGCATGTAGTTGAAACAAAATCAACATAGCCTCTATGATGTTCGTGTTCATGGTGATTTATATCCTGCTCATGCTTGCACTCAATGTTAGTCAAACTCATTGCATCTTGATGACTGTTGTCGCTCTCTAGTTGGTCGCTCCCCAGTCTTTTGCTAGCCTTCACTTGTACTAAGCGGAATGCTGCTTCTGCATTCACTTCCATAAACCCAAAAGTTTTTCCATAAGAGTCCATCATACCTACCTATTTGCGGTATCTATCTGCCGTTCCAAGTAAATTTGCATGTGCCATTCTCTAAACCTTCAAGAAATAATCTATTTTGCATGCCCGAACCGCTCATGTGGTGACAGGGGGTGAAAGGACGCGGATGTCGCCTAGAGGGGGGGTGAATAGGCGCTTTAAAATAATTAAGGTTTAGGCTTGAACAAATGCGGAATAAAACTAACGTTTAATATGTCAAGCACAAAACCTACAAACAACTAGACTCACCTATGTGCACCAACAACTTATGCTAAGCAAGATAAACAACTAAGTGATAGCAAGATATATTACAATAAACAATATGTCTATCACAAAGTAAAGTGCATAAGTAAAGGGTTCGGGTAAGAGATAACCGAGGCACGGGGAGTCGATGATGTATCCCGAAGTTCACACCCTTGCGGATGCTAATCTCCGTTGGAGCGGTGTGGAGGCACAATGCTCCCCAAGATGCCACTAAGGCCACCGTAATCTCCTCACGCCCTCGCACAATGCAAGATGCCGTGATTCCACTAAGGGACCCTTGAGGGCCGTCACCGAACCCGTACAAATGGCAAACCTTGGGGGCGGTCACCGAACCCGTACACGTGGCAACCCTTGGGGGCGGTTACCGGTACCCGTACAAATTGCTCGGGGCTATCTCCACGACCTAATTGGAGACCCCGACGCTTGCCCGGAGCTTCACACCACAAGGATTGAGCTCCGAGACACCACCAAGCTTCTAGGATGCCAAAGCATCCACGAAGAACAATATCTAGGGTACTAAGTACCAAAGGTAGTAAGCTTCTCAACTTCTCACTTCCACGTATCACCGTGGAGAACTCAAACCGATTCAACTAATGCAATGGCAAGAACACACGAAGTGATCAAGTCCCTCACACTCAAATCCCTCCACAACAACAAAAGCTATGGAGAAATATGAGAGGAAGAACAAGGAGCTCACAAAGAACTCCAAGATCTAGATCCAAGGGGTTCCCCTCACATAGAGGAGAAAGTGATTGGTGGAGATGTGGATCTAGATCTCCTCTCTCTTTTCCCTCAAGAACAAGAAAGAATCATTGGAGGGATTGAGAGTTAGCAAGCTCTAAGAATGTCAACAATGGAGGTAGAACAAGAGCTCAACGGATAGGTGAGGCCAAGGGGGAAGAAGACCCCCTTTATATAGTGGGGGAAGGAATCAGACCGTTACCCCCACTTACAGCCCGAGCCCAGCGGTACTACCGCTGGCTCCAGCGGTACTACAGATGACCCTCCGGCGGTACTACCGCTGGCTGCAGTGGTACTACCGCTGAGCCCATGGTAGCGTAAAGATACTACCGGGCCAACCACCGCCAAGAAAGTTTTCGCAAAAATGTCCGACGAAGTACAACCGCAAATATGACGGTACTAAAAACTTGGAGCGGTACTACCGCTGGCCAGGGGCGGTACTACCGCTAGGGCCAGCGGTACTACTGCTAGGTCAAGCGGTACTACCGCTCGCCACTGAAACAACCATAACTTTCGCATACGAGCTCCGGACCGAGCAAACCCAAGCTTGTTGGATTCAGGACGACAAGAGCTATCCAAACAGCGACCATGCATATATGAAAATGCCAATGATATAGAGATGTGAGTCATCTATGAATGAAGAACCGGCAAAAACTCCAACATCGAAAACATCATAGTAGATTCATATGGACTCCGTTTTCGATGAACTCGAGCTTGTCACCAAGATGACCATAAGCTCTGAAACTCACAAAGAGAAACACCAAACAAGAACCAAGAAGTATGATGCAAGGATGCAAATGGTTTGAGCTCTCAACGAACGATACGATCAAGCTACTCACTTGAGAACCCCCCTTGATAGTACAACAATCTATCCTAAACAGAAAACCTATCAAGGGCAAACCTATACCTTGCACCTCGTCCTCTTGAGCTAGATGATGATGATCTTGGCTTCCTCAAGATGGACCACCTTTCTTGATTGCGTTGGCTTGATGAAGACTAGTTGATTCCTCCCCCATACTCACTATGGGTGAGCCACTCTTCAGCATATCTTCACAAGTCCATTGCCACCACAATGGACGGCAAGCTTCAAGCATGATATCTTCGTGCTGATCCACTTGAACTTGCACATCGCAATCTTGATGACGATCACAACTTGACGTCATACTTCATGGGTTGTATGAGATCTTCCCTTTGACGCAAGCCCATGGAAACACACCTAACCCCCACATAGAACTCTCACGAAGACCATGGGTTAGTACACAAACACGTAATGGACAATGCTTACCATACCATGGGATCACTTGATCCCTCTCGGTACATCTTGTACGCTTTGTGTGTTGATCATCTTGATTTACTCTTTGTCTGAGATCTTGATCAACCTTGTGTCTCTATGACCATTCTTTGGATAATACCTTGAATACCACCTTGGTCATCATATAAACTCCTTGAACCCAACAGATGGACTTCAAGAAGTGTCATGGGATCACTTGATCCCTCTTGGTACATCTTGTATGCTTTGTGTGTTGATCATATTGATTTACTCTTTGTCTGAGATCTTGATCAACCTTGTGTCTCTATGACCATATAATACCTTGAATACCACCTTGGTCATCATATAAACTCCTTGAACCCAACAGATGGACTTCAAGAAGTGCCATGGGATCACTTGATCCCTCTCGGTACATCTTGTACGCTTTGTGTGTTGATCATCTTGATTTACTCTTTGTCTGAGATCTTGATCAACCTTGTGTCTATATGACCATTCTTTGGATAATACCTTGAATACCACCTTGGTCATCATATAAAATCCTTGAACCCAACAGATGGACTTCAAGAAGTGCCTATGGACAAATCCTATAAATATAACTTAAGGCAACCATTAGTCCATAGGAATTGTCATCAATTACCAAAACCACATATGAAGATATATGCTCTAACAGGGGCTATTGATATCTTCCATGTTAGGCGTGTTATCCTCGACATGTGTTTATTCACTGTCATTCACAAGAAAGGGGCCGGTAATTGGAATGCCCAGTTCCACGCTTAAATCGAAAACATAACTGTAAAACAAGACTCCCCCGGATTGATGTTAGTATGGACGGTACCCGAGGATTCGGCTAGCCGTGGAGTGTGATTGATTGGTGATGGGGGAGTTAAAACTTTACTTTTCTGTTTGGGAACCGCCTATAGCATGAGTAGCATGGAAGATATTGAGAACTCTTGGTCATTGCGTTGACAATGAAAGCATGTCACCCAAAATTATTATCTCTGTTTTCAAAGCTTGAGCTCTGGCACCTCTGCAAATCAATGCTTCCCTCTGCGAAGGGCCTGTCTATTTATTTTCCTGTTGAGTCATCCTCTTCTTATATAAGCACCAATTAGAGAGCACCTCTGTCATTTTTATGCTTTGCTTCTGATTGATATTGAGTATGACTATGACTGGATCTTCGTTGCTATGAATTACAATGTTTAGTCAGCCCTTGATCTTTGAAAGTGCTCTGCATTTATGTTTTGCGGTCTCAGAAAGAGCTAGCGAGATACCACCTATTCATATTGCTTCATGCTTGTTTTGATTGAATTTTTGGTATCTGAAACTCATTATTATTTGCTCGCTAGCTGTTTATGCCATTGATATTAGTTTACCGTGAGACCTATGTGTCACTTGCTTATGTGGTTAACTTGTGATCTTGCTAAAATTCTCGTTATGAGTTAGACATAGTTGCAACAACAAGATCAAACAGAGTTTGTCAAAGTTTTCTTTCTCTTTCAGTTTGTCAACCGAATTGCTTGAGGACAAGCAAGGTTTTAAGCTTGGGGGAGTTGATACGTCTCCATCGTATCTACTTTTCCAAACTCTTTTGCCCTTGTTTTGCACTCTAATTTGCATGATTTGAATGGAACTAACCTGGACTGACGCCGTTTTCAGCAGAATTGCCTTGGTGTTGTTTTTGTGCAGAAATGAAAGTTCTCGGAACGTCCTGAAAATTTACGGAGAATATTTCTGGACAATATGAAAAATACCTGCGCAAAGATCCACCAGAGGGGACGGGCCAGTGGGCTAGTGGGCCACAAGCCCTGTAGCCGCGGCCTCCCCCCTGGCCGCGGCTACCAGGCTTGTGGGGCCCACGTGGCTCTGCCGCCCCCAATTCCAGCGCTATTTATTCCCTTTCGTCCCAGAAAAAATCAAGAGAGAAGAGTTCATCGCGTTTCACGATCCAGATGCGCCGCCACATCCCGTTCTTGCCCTGGAGGGCAGATATGGAGTCTGTTTTGGGCTCCGGATCAAGGAGATCGTCGCCATCGTCATCATCAACCTTCTTCCCTCTCCAATTCCATGAAGCTCTTCAGCGTTCGTGAGTAATCTATTCGTAGGCTCGCTCAGCGGTGATGAGTAGGATGAGATCTATCATGTAATCGAGTTAGTTTTGACTGGGATTGATCCCTAATATCCACTATGTTCTGAGATTGATGTTGCTACTACTTTGCCATGCTTAATGCTTGTCACTAGGGCCCGAGTGCCATGAATTTGGATCTGAAATTATTATGTTGTCACCAATATATGTGTGTTTTAGATCCGATCTTGCAAGTTGTAGTTACCTACTATGTGTTATGATCCGGCAACCCCGGAGTGACAATAACCGGAACCACTCCCGGTGATGACCATAGTTTGAGGAGTTCATGTGTTCACCAAGTGTTAATGCGTTGGTCCGGTTCTTTATTAAAAGGAGAACCTTAATATCCCGTAGTATCCATTTGGACCCCGCTGCCACGGGAGGGATGGACAATAGATGTCATGCAAGTTCTTTTCCCTAAGCACGTATGACTACACACGGAATGCATGCCTACATCACATTGACGAACGGGAGCTAGCCACATATCTCTCCGTGTTATAACTGTTGCATGATGAATGTCATCCAACAAATCACCGATCCATTGCCTACGAGTTTGTCCCACTGCCATTGTTACTTGCTCTGTCGTTACTATTGTTGTTGCTACTGTTACTTGCTTTGTCCTGCTGCTGCTGCCACTATTGTTGCTGCTACTGTTACTTGCTTTGTCCTGCTGCCGCTGCCACTACTGTTGCTGCTACTGTTACTTGTTGTTGCTGTTACTTGTTACCGTTGCTACTTGCTACTGTTGTCACTATTGTTGTTCCTTGCTACTGCTATTACTCGTTACACTGCTACTACCTGCTATAATATTTTTTTGGCGCCATTGATACTTCAGTTAGGAATAATCTGCCGTCAATAGATTCTTTCCTAGCACCGTTGCTATCATACTACTTTGCTGCTTATATCCTGCTTGCAGATACTAATCTTTCAGGTGTGGTTGAGCCGACAACTCAACTGCTAATACTGGAGAATATCCTTTCACTCCCATCGTGTCGAACCAACAAATTCGAGTTGAATACTCTACCCTCGAAAACTGCCGCGATCCCACACGCTGATGGGCCATTGCAAGACAATTGCTAATTGTTGAGCAACTGGAGGCAATGCCCTGCCCCCTACTCCAAGTCTGCCGCGTTTCTTCTGGTCCAAGAAAAATCAATCCAGAGATTTTATTCCGTTTGGACTCCGTTTAATATTCCTTATCTACAATACTCAAAAACGTGGAAAAACAGAAACTGGCACTAAGCTCTAGATTAATAGGTTAGTCCCAAAAATAATATGAAACAAGATATAAATGCATATAAAACATCCAAAACAGATAATATAATAGAATCAAACAATCAAAAATTATAGATACGTTGGAGACGTATCAACATGCTCGAGGTTCTTTTTCTCTTCTTTAATGAGGTCTGTGTCCACCTCTAACTCCTTGACGGCCTTCCTTGTGTTCTAAATTATATCAGCCCGAGTGTGAAGAATGCACATTTGTTCTTTTTTTAATTTAAGCTTCTCCATTTCAAGCTCAATCTTTGTGTGCTCCTCAAGTTGATGTTTCTTCTCCTTTAGTTCATTGATTTACAGGTTTGCGTAATCCATGGAATGAGATTTCATACCATCCTGATAATCAAACAAGTTGGAAACATCATTCACAAGCTGGTTGTACTGATTGCCCAATGAATCAAGTTCCTTCTTAAGCTTAGCCACATCTTTCTCATGAGCCTCATTGTCCTGCACTCTACCAAGGTTCTGCTCATGATACATATCCCACAACTTGATTAAACACCTTTGCAGAATTGGTGGCCATGGGGCATCTACATACTGCACCACACCACAGTTCACACCATCCTGCAAATTCAACAATACATATATGCTTCAGTGAGAAACAACTTCAGGACAAGCATATTCAGTCAAATAGCTCTGTTTCAACAGTGCATGCTTCAAAAGTGCAACACCAATTCTATCTAACAAATCATAAACAAGCTTGCATTTTACCTCAGTAGCTGTCACGCCCAAGATGCGACCCTATCCTCAATTTGGCACGAAGGCCTCGTCAGGGAAAGAAGCGCATCTCGTCGTGTCGCAAGAATGGATATCGTTACAAGTACATGTACTGAAAAGAAGATATATATATATATAGAGAGAGAGAGAGAGAGAATTGGCTTACACTCGCCACAAGCTACATCAGAGTCACATCAGTACATTACATAATCATCAAGAGTAAGAGCAGGGTCCGACTACGGGCGAAAACAAACGAGAAAAATAAGAACGACGTCCATCCTTGCTATCCCAGGCTGCCGCCCTGGAACCCATCCTAGATCGATGAAGAAGAAGAAGAAGAAGAAGAAGCAACTCCAAATGAACAATCAACGCGCTCGCGTCAAGTAACCTTTACCTGTACCTGCAACTGGTGTTGTAGTAATCTGTGAGCCATAGGGGACTCAGCAATCTCATTTCCAAAGGTATCAAGACTAGCAAAGCTTAATGGGTGAGACATGGTTAAGTGGTGAGGTTGCAACCGTGGCTAAGCATATATTTGGTGGCTAACCTACGAGTCCAAGGAATAAGAGGGGGGAAGATCTACGCATAACGGACGTGAACTATGGATGGTCAAATGAATGATCCTGAACACCTACCTACGTCAGACATAACCCCACCGTGTCCTCGATCGAAGAAATAACTCACGAAAGAGACAGTCACGGTTACGCACACAGTTGGCATGTTTTAGTTAAGTTAACTTCAAGTTATCTAGAACCAGTGTTAAACAAAGTTTCCACGTTGCCACATAACCGCGGGCGCGGATTTCCGAAAAGATTTAACCCTGCGGGGGTGCTCCAACTAGTCCATCACAAATTACCA
The DNA here is from genome assembly GCF_904849725.1 of Hordeum vulgare subsp. vulgare. Classification (NCBI taxonomy): domain Eukaryota; kingdom Viridiplantae; phylum Streptophyta; class Magnoliopsida; order Poales; family Poaceae; genus Hordeum; species Hordeum vulgare. The sequence goes on from NC_058521.1 coordinate 9,862,796, forward strand.
CAAGCCGCATAGAAATCCTCAATCACGAAGCTCGCAATCTCGTCGGATTCCCTAGTGGAAAACCTCAACTCTGAGATTACCCAAAGCATCACCGGAATCCCGATGCACAAGATATCTCGCCAAGGTAAAACTAATCCAGCAAGGCCGCCCGGCGTGTCGACGATCCCGATAGGAGCCGCGTATCTCGTTCTCAGGACACGACGGATAAGCACAGCGTACGGTGGCCTGATAGAAATCTCCCGAGTTGCCCCGGGTTGGCCCCGCAAACGGCTCTAGTTTTGGACCAGCACCAACAACACTGACCCCCCTGTATTATGTACAATTACTCCTCCGGTAGCGCTAACTCCCTATGCATTTCAATATTATCAAGTTATTATGTTAGGCAAATGTAGTACCAATGTTGGGCCTTGCCAGACCAGGTTTAATCTAAAACGAATTATCAAGGGGTCCCCATAACAACCCCGATCGTGTTAGGAGCGCTCGTTTATGGAACATAACACCGATAGCCGAAACTAAGGGGGCAAAGGTGGAACAAAACACCAGGCTAGAAAGGCCGAGCCTTCCACCTTTTACCAAGTATATAGGTGCATTAAATTAAATAGCATTAATATGGTGATAAGACAAGGGACCCATGTTATCACATGGAAGCAACTGCACCTGCAACTAGCAACGCTATCAACATGGTTAAGCAAGCAGTAACATAGCCAATCAGTGGTTTGCTAGGTCGAACAGGTTGAAGGTATTCATGGCATTGATGAGAGGCTAATATTTAACATGTGGTAGGCAACGAGACATAAGGATAGCATCGAAATAACTAGCATGGCAATGATAGTAATGGTATCTGGGGAAATGATCATCTTGCCTGAGATCCCGCTTGGAAGAAGAATGACTCCGCGAAGCAGACGAACCGACGTAGTCGAACGGGTCCTCACGATCCGGCACGCTGCGGAACTCTATCGAGACAAAGCAAACCGGAAACACAAATCAACACACGGAATTCACCACATGATGCACAACACATATAATGCATGAGCAACTGAAAACATGCAAGACACGGCAAGACAATTCACACAATCAAACACTACACGTTAAGTGAAGTTCAATATGCAACGAGTTGCATATTGACGAAACTCCGCGTTTATTTATTTAGTTCTATCCCGATTAGATACACGGCCATATTAAATGTGGTTAAACATGGCAAGAGGTGAAGCGTAATTAAACTACCTATCTGAGCATTTTAAATGAGGCCGGAGACGACGTATAGCATCTCCAAAGTGACCCCATGTGTTAGGTTCTAATTCTGTCCAGATTTGTCTTAATCATAGTTTATGTTTGTTAAACGGCAAAACAAAGTGGTTCACGTGGTTCTAATCGTCGTTATGCTTCATTTACATATATTGCACTTCTCCAACGGAGCTACGGACAAATAGTTACGACCTAAACCGTTTTCAACACGTCGACACGCAAACCGATGCAACAACACACTAAACAATTCTAAATATGCATGAGAGTTAGAAAAATATTATTCTACGCGAAACTCTAGCCAAGTTACATATCTAGCTTATTTAGATTCGATGCACGGTTTGCAAAAAATTATTGACTTTTTAAAAACATGCATCTTTCTACACAACTAGTAAATTGTCCTAAGGTAAGCAGTAAAAAAAACAAAAAAAAACAACAAGGCCGAATTACTGCAAGCAGCAGTGGCCCAGGTTTGAAATTGGTCCAAGGAGCTGAGTGTGTGTGCGTGACAAATGGGAAAAGATGACAAAAAAAATTGGCATACGTGGGAATCGAACCCAATACCTCCTAGTTGCAGTCAAACACATAGACCAGCTAGACTACAATTACCACCTAATGATCAATGGGATTAGGCTCTAAAAGAGGTATGCACGCGAGGCTATATATACCAGATAAAATAGAAAAAAAAACCAACCAAAATACTGGGGCGCTCTGGAATCGAATCCAGGGCCCTTTCGGTGGACGCTGAATACACTAACCAGCTCGGTTGGGGCCCTACTCGTGGTGTAAACAAGTGGCTAAACTAATTAACCCAAAGAGGAGAACAGATCAACATCCAGTAACACATCGGAAGGGCTGCTCACAACGGGGAACTAGGGGCCGACGGCGCGATGCTCGAGCGAAGACGGCGGGCTCGGAGGCCGGGAATGGAAGGGCCTGCTAGGACCGGCCGGATCCAGCTGCAGATCGCCGGATCGGGAGCGGGGCGACGAGGAGCTCCGGCGAACGGGGTTGCAGGGGCTCATCCATGGCGTTGCAGATGTCTGAAAATAGAACAGGAGAAGAGAGAATTCAGAGAGAGAGAAATTAGCAAAAGGGGAGAAGAAAGAGAGAGAGAGGACAGGGGCCTGGCTTCGCACTTGCTGCCCCGGACATCAGTGGCACATAGCTCCTCTCGTGCTGCTGCGTGTCGGCGGCTCGCCGGCCAGCGGCAGGTCAGAGAGGCAGGCGCGCAGGTGCCGAGTGGGGGAAGGCAAAGAGGCGACGAGCACGAGGGACAGCGCACCATGGAGTTCCTTCGAAGCTGCTGAACCTGTAGAAAGAGAATGTGAGAGACGAGGGGAGAACCAGAGAGAGGGGAATAGAGGAGAGGGAGGAAGAAGAGAGGCAATGGGAGGCGTGGCTCTGCTCACCAGCAGAAGGACGAGGCGGGGTTCCTGAGGTCGGGAGTGAGAGACGGCATGGATCCGATCATTGGCGAGACAGCGGGCGGGTCAGCGAGCTTGCTGCTGGAGAAGACATGGCATTGCAGGCGAGCGCTCTGGTTGGCCCGGTGGGGAAAGCGAGGTGCTGGCGGCAGCGAGTAAACAAGGGTAGGATCCCTAGAAACTAGGCTTTGGTTTGATTGGACTGGATGGACATATATAGGGAAATGAAACTAGCTCAAGACCTTCCGATCGTAATCGAACGGTCGCAGATAAATAGGTTAGGGTTTCAATGGACAAACCGATGATGCTTTCGGTTAAACGGGGTTGATCCTGACCCAACGGTCACGAGCACCCGGTTCGGATCCGGGGAAGGTTCCGGACAAGGTTGCGGACAGGTCGGTGCACTGTGCAGAGGGGCTAGGCGGCGATGAGAGGGAAAAACAGCGACCCGACATCATGTTTTAAACCGACAAAACCGTCCGACGAATAACCGATAACGGTGCCGCTACGGTCGACCGTTCGGGTACCAGGCGGACTCCGATCGCGACGGAATTTGACAGGAGGCCTACCTGTAACTAATCACGACCGCATGACAAGTTTCACCCCGATCAGAGAAAGTTTTATGCACACTTTTAAAACAGGGTTTTGACGATGCCGCGGGCGCGTGCGTGTGCGGTCGGGCTCAGAACGGACAACGACGCGAACCAGCAACTAACAACGGACGCAAGTTTTGAAAATTGGTGGCAACGGAGATGTCGATGCAATGCAGATGATGCGAATGATGCGACAAAAGAAAATAGACACACGACGAAAACGGAATAGAAGGGGAATCTTCTGGAACGTCGGCATCGGGCTGTCACAGTAGCACATCCAATAAATCTCCTCCGAGTGTCACTGCCTTCAAATGCAATAAATTTGCCTGGCATCTTTATGTGCAGTATGCACTTAGGCTCAGATTCAGCAACCATACCATACAAACTAGGGTCTATGACAGTATCATGGGTTTGCTGCAGCAACAAATACGCACATGTCACCTACAACAACATTTTTCAAATCTTCCATCCCTAACCCTATTAGAGGGAAAGAGAGGACAACAAAGGAGAAAGACCTACAAAATACTCCATCCGCATGCTAATGAACTCGCTCATGTACTTGTCATCGTCTAAGCTCTCGCTGTTGGACCACGACGGCATGGTGGTGGCCAGTCACCTCGCCGTCGTGATAACACAGGAAGGAGAAGAGAGAGAGAGAGAAGAGCTCAGAAGAGAGTGAGAGATGCAGAGCACGGGGAGTGAGCCGACCAGCTCTTGACCTGGTCGGACTGGCTCATAAGGAGAGCCAACTAACGACCATCAGCACACTCCCATCAATGGTTAGACCACGCGACACTAAAAACTAGACCCCACATGTGAGTTTCGAGCTTAAATCCTCTAAAACGGCCATCACACAAAAGTGATAGTTTTCTGGGACGGTTTACCACAAAAGTGGTAGTTTGTGGTCAATTTTTTTAAAGTCGTAGTCTCATGGGATGGCGACCCAAAAAGTGATAGTTTTTTTGTCAAATACTCGATTATTCATTACTAGCAAAAGGGCCCGTGCGTTGCAACGGGAGAAAAAAATACCACACGCTTTTAATCTTTTTATAATCATTTTGATTTATTAAAATAATAAGCTAAATAACTAATGTAGTTAGTCCTATCCTATTTTGTTGAGAAATCAACCCGTCCATTGTTAATTCCACCATGATGAGAAAATTGAGCGGGACAAGCAAAGCAAAACTAAGAGGCTACGTGAATTGATCAATGGACTTTTATCTTATTTCACTCATGGGGTAGAGAATGTGGGATCAGATGACAAACTGAAGGTGGTGTTTCATTCTCTGTCTCTACAACAATGCAATCTTACATTCAATACATTCATTCATCAGCAAACAAATCCCCACAAAACAAAATTTCTTGCCGGTGCTTGGCACACGGTTGGAGGCATGGGAAGGGGATCTCACCAGATGATGAGTTCCTGCCGGAGGAGGGGATACGATGAGGGGAGCAAGGGTTAGGCGCCTCTATCTGTCCATAAGGAGTCGCCCTTGCCGCACCATAACCTCGGAGTTCCCCGTGTGAGCCATGGAGGCCCGCCTCCACCTGCAAGTACTTCGCTCCGCCGCGCCTTATCCGCGCGCCGCCGCCGTTCTGCATCGAGCAGACGCATCGTCCCCAGTCATTGTAGCTGCCGCGTTGATTTGATCCAGAAGCTGTGCTCGAGCGCCGAAACGGGGGTAGCAACCGGGCAGAGGTACGGCCGCGGAGGCGGGTGGGTTGAGATCGACAACAGTGGTGGTTGAGGTCGGCCGCGGTGGCGAGTGGTGTGGCAACGGCCTGGGCACAGGCCAGGGTGGACCAGGATCGACGCGATGCGCTCGAGCGCCGCAACGAGGACAGTGAGCGGGGAGAGGTACGGCCGCGGAGGCGAGTGGGTTGAGATCGGCAGCGGTGGCGATTGAGGTCGGCCGCGGCGGCGAGTGGTGTGGCGGCGGCCTGAGCACAGGCCAGGGTGGTCCACGGTCGACGGGAGGAGACGATGCGTACGGGTATAATTTTTGCAGCGAATCATTTTTTTTCTTTTGTGTTGCAGATAAATGATGGAGCGCGGGTTGAATAACAAAAATTACAGTTTTTTTTATAAAAATGTCACGGTGGGTTTTTCGACGGAAGCAATAGCCGCTTTATTATTAGGTAGGTATAGACTTATGGGGATTCTAAAAGATGTAAATAAAATCATGAAAAAAATAGGAATACATAGTTCAACCAAGGACACACCCTTTTATCGTGAGAGGCTTGCTTTGCACATCTATGGACACCATCATTGGCTTCACGCCCAACATTCGGCAAAACAAAAACTCTCAAAGCGCATACTCAAATCCGTGATTACTCATATATAGTATAATTTTCAATATAAAAGATGAGTAACAAACCAAACCATAAGCTGCTTGTACTTTCATGTTTTCATTCACGTGTTAAGTTATAATAACTTCACAAAAAATAAAGAGAATCGATCGGAAAAAAGAAAAGAAAAGAGAGAAGGGAATTGTGCTTTGCGATGCGTGCGCGGGCATCCGAAATTGCCCTACCCTACGCCTCCCTTCTCCGTGGAGTGCCGGCCCCATAAATCCCAGTCTCCCACGCCGCTCCCCCAATCTCGCCGCCCCGACTCGTCTCCCCAGCCCAAATCCCCAAATCGCCCCTAAAACCCTAGCCGCCGCCACGCCATGGCCGCCTCCCCCACCGCCTCCGCCTCCGGCTCCGCGGCCGCGGCGGCGGCGGCCGCGTCCGAGGCCAACGACGGGCCCACGCTCTCCGTCGTCACCAAGCGCCTCCGCGCGCTGCGCAAGAAGCAGAACCGCATCGCGCAGATGGAGGAGGCCGTCGCCGCCGGCAGGACGCTCAACCAGGAGCAGAAGGAGGTGATGCGCTCCAAGCCCACCCTCGCCGCCGTCATCGACGAGCTCGAGCGCCTCCGCGCCCCGCTCGCCGTCGCCGTCGCCGAGGAGGTCTCCGTCTCCGCCCCCCCCGCCCTCGCCCCCGCCCCGTCCGCCTCCGGCTCCGATTCGTCCGTCCAGGACCTCCTCGCGCTCGTCTACTTCGGCGCCCTCTTCGACGTCAAGCCGCAGAGCGACTTCATCGCCACCATGGCCGCGCGTGAGCACGAGCGGAGCAGCTGCATCACCTACGACTGCGTCGGGGACGACACCGTGGACCTGCTCGTGGAGGGCGACCTCGACGTCGTGTCCGCTGTGGCCGCCCTCGCCGCGGCTCGCCCTGCTTCCGCGGTCGGCGTCTCCCACCGCGACGCGCTCCAGGCCTGTGCCCACCATGCCCGCTTATGGCTCGCCCGCGCCGACGAGCCCATCCACCCTGGCTCCTCTGTTACTTGTGAGTGTTGTTGATGTAGTAGTAGATTTGTTGCTTGGTTTGGTTGGAAGTGATTGCTGACTGAAACCTGTGCCTTTTTGCTGTAGATGCTGCGGTGAGGGCTAAGCTGGACAGGATCATGGCATCAGACTACTACACAGCAGCTGCAGTTGGAGGCTATGGAGCTGAAGGTGTGCAGGCACAGGAGAGTATGGCTGCCTCACCAGAGGCATCAGCAGTGGAGGAGAACCTAGCTGCTGAAGGCCACAAGGTGAAATCGCAAACTTCATTTCTTTTTTTGCGTAATTTAATTCATGCTTAGCATGGTGCAGTTTATCGTTGCTGTGAGACTGTGTTATGATATTTGTCAAAGATTTATGCGCACAATGCTCCTAGTATTATTATTATCATCATCCTTACTGCTGCTTCTGCTGCTGCTGTTTGTGCCGATTCAGTAGTAATGAAAAATGTGGAAAACTGTAAGGTCTCTCAACTTGGGATGTAGATTATACTGTTCCATACGATGTTGTGGGCCGATGCTTAGATATGACAGACAGTGCCTGTGCATTGGTGTCCTGGAACCCCCCCTGAAGATAATAACTTACCATCATGTGCTTTGTATAATATTGTGCGTAGTGTCACCACTATCTAGGTACTGGATGGTCTCTATGCTGATGGGTCCTCACGGTGGTTGTGCAATAGCATGATTGTTTATCGTACATTTGTTTCTTTTCTACATTGTGTGTCTAAATTTTTCAGAGTCTACTTTGTTGTTCATCACATAAAATGCTGGTTGAAAAAACACTGATCCCTGATGTCAAAACATCCTGAAAAAGGGTACGCATGTATTTCGTTTGTAAATATACCAAAAAAAACTGGCATATCTGAAGCATGAATGGAGAAAAATTTAGCGCTCTGACAATATTTGTACCCTTTGTATAATGCAAGTTTTGTGCTCCTAAAAGAATTACATTTTAGAGACCTAGATTAGTTTCTTGTGCTCAGGTGCAAAATAATGTTTGCTTTTCCAAGAAAAACTACCCGAACCTGCATGGGTCAAACTAGCCGAATATTTCTTGGGTCTGGTACTATATGTTTCTTGGCATTCTAGCTTGTGTAGTTGTGATATTGCCTCAAGATTTCTTTCCTGAGGTGCAGATTATCTTTCATAACTATAGGTTATTCATAATCTTTGTCAAGTCCTGAGGAATCTTCTTTGACTTCTATTTTAGGAATTCTTATTATTTTAAGCTGCAAGCTCCTAGGCCCTTTACAGTCTTTCTAGGTGCAGAATCTAGCCTTTCATTCTTGCCTGTTTTCTCGCGCAAGCTTGATTATAGAGATGTTATTTACCCAGCGTTATGATATGGGTAGGTTCCAGCCTCTAGTGCTCATCATAAAGTCACCTGCAATTTAAATATGTACTGCAGAAGTCATGGCTGCTGCTGTACCCACTCTTTTGTATGTGTATTTACACCAAAGGCAGTGTGATTTTCCTAAATTTCTAAACTGGATTTCTAATTGAGTTCACTCTCACAGTTCCATTTTTTATAACAAGCTAGACATTGTCCAGGCATCACCTGCTGCATGTTCCCTCAAGATGCTATGTTTAGAAACTGTACAATGCCCACCCCCACACCTTTTAGTATTATTATTATTGGAACAAAAGCTAGATAGCAGTGCCATCAACTTACAACACCTTATCACTGTTCTTTGATGTAGAGTACCATTAAGATGCACCTCCATACCTATGATAAACAAATGCGGTGTGTTACACATTTGAAATAATGCATTCATAATTACATAGTTGTCCTGGAGAAATTGTGCTGTCTTGCATTTTTCAAACAGCCAATCATGAACTTGGGTCAACGTGTAACTTCTGTGTGTTTTCCAATGTTTTGAGTCGCTTGAACTGTTTTTGTTTTGTGCCATATGATGAGAAACCTTATCCAACTCACGACGGTCGTCTGAGACACTTAGTGTGTAATGGTGCATACATATTTCACTGATGGCATTTCAGTTTTTTTATTTCCTGGAGAGCATTGGGTTAATGCAAGTTGTAGAATAACCTGAACTCCTGAAACTTTTGTGCACATGTTTATTGGTAGAACTAACCATTAAGGACCTTGGGTGGGAAATTTATAACATGTTAATATGCAAACTGTTTTTTTACAATATTGTGTTGTGCATGTGATGAGAAACCATTTGCAACTCACGACGGTCGTCTGAGACACTTAGTGTGTAATGGTGCATTTGTATGTTCTCTGATGCCCCTTCTGTTTCTTCAGTTTATACGAGATTTGGGTTCTTCTGTTATTATATTATTGTGATTGGTTGGTACCTCTGAACTTGCACTATATACCAATTAAAGGAAATGATCGTACATGACAACATGAAAATATTCACCAATCTCTTCCTCCCTATTTGTATACTAATTAAGATCCCTAATTTTTTTAACCAATCTCTTCCTCCTTGCATGTACTACCTCCGTTTCTTTTTACTCCGCGAATAAGATTTGGTCAAAGTCAAACAACATAAAGTTTGACCAAATTTATTTCAAAAAGTATGGATATCTACTATATTAAAATTATATAGTATGAAAATACATATCATGGTGCATCTGATAGTATTGATTTCATGTTGTGAATGTTGATACTTTTTAATATAAAGTTAGTCAAACTTAACAAAGCTTGACTTTGACCAAACCTTATATGCAAACTAAAAAGAAACGGAGGGAGTATATCTATATACATTTTCAGCTGTTAGTGGCACAATGAGGAGTTACTTTGCTAATGCATCTATTATGAGGTTGAAAAGCCAATGACCTGATACGTCCTTTTCATTCCTATTGTACCTATTTTCTTTTAAAGAATATCATTTTCCTTATGTTCTATTTTTAAAATAAACTTGTATTAGCAGTGTCATCTACACTTGCACTGCCTCTTATTAAGATGATTGAAGATTTTGGGTTTTATTTGTGGGTGGCTGCCCAGTGAGCCATGCACGTGCTAGTGTCATGATAGCTGGTGTATATAGATATAGAGAATAAAATGTAGGTACATGCAATTGTTAATCTTGACGAGGGCCACATTTCCTAGAAGACTTGGCTCTCCTGGTTAGCCGTACTCTGATTACAGAATCCTTGCCTCTAGGTTCAATTGTATAACATGCGTAAAAACAGATCAGCCACTATATTTTGTCCAGGAAAGCAAAAGCACCACTAATTTCCTGGTACTATGTTTAATACTTGTTTGGTAGGCTGCATCAATAATATACTTTGCTAGTTTAATTGTTTTGGTTAGTGTGAATTCTTTCTACTTTTGCTTAGTTGTATTGGCTTAGTTGGTTATATTCATTTTGTGTCTTCCTTAACACCCAGAAGCTGAGCTATATTTTATCTTATATTGATCTTGTTGGTATGCCTTGTTGACAGGATGAGAAGGAAGACTCCCATGCTACAGAAATTTATGATGATCATCAGTCTAATTCAGCCGACGTTCCAAACCTGGTAAAGGCTGCTGACCTGTGGATTGTTTTTCTGTATATCTGATATATTTCTGGCTGATACTGACATGCCATTTTTAGGATCGTGAAGCTCCAGTGAACCCCGATGAGGAATATCCCTCAGTTGAGGCAGAGCAAGAGAAGTTTGACGTGGAAGAACAGGATGCCGAGCCAAAAGAGCAGCAGTTCCAGCAGCCTCGGCGGTCTCATCAGAACCAGCGTGGTGGTGGTCGTGGCAGGAGGGGTGCCTACCCCAATGGCCGGGGTTGGCGTGGAGGCAGCCGTGGATACCAGGGTGGCGGGTACCAGAATGGGCGTGGATACCAGGGTGGAGGTGGTGGATATCAGGCCGGTGGTGGAGGGTACCAGAATGGCCGGGGTGGCGGCGGTGGTGGTGGGTACTACAACAACAACGACGAAGGGTACTACCAGCCGAGGAACTTCAACAACAGGGGCAGGGGTGGCCGGTCTGCCCAGGGAGGCGGGCACGCCTACGCTGAGAGGGTCGAGGCAAACGCCTAGTTGTGTTATTTTGCTTGGGGTCAAAGGTCATGAGAGGGAGAAGAGTCTGGGAGCCATTTTGTTATTATAGAACTAACTTAGCCTGTTATTATGTCTGCAATCCATCCGCCCCCCATCTGTGAGTTGGTTTTGTTGCTCCAATCCAGTGACTGCATATGGTTGGTCGATAAATGTGGAATCTTCGTCCAAAGTAGCTTCAGGTCATGTTTGTTGGTTCCCTTGCCTTTTCTTTTTCTGTATGTGTGAGTGTTTTTACTGGTTCGAATGTGTTGTGGCAACAAACACGTTAAGAGCGCAAACTGAAAACAAAATGTATGTTTTTTTTTGAAAAAACTTGTCTAGCAGCCATTTTGAGGTATGAGTTGTAATCAACAATCTCGTCCCTTTGTTATTTATTTTGTGAAGCAGGAACTGAATTTCACCATTTGTTATTTCTTTTGTGAAGTAGGAACTGAATTTCAACGACGCAAGCGAAGTGTCACAACTATGACGACCTGATGATGCATGAATGGAGCTCTAATGGTTGAAACTGATGTCTCTACAAAAGTGTTCCAAAATCACCCTCAATTTTACAAATGATTTTTCTTTTAATAAAAATTATATCACTGAAAAACCGTGTTTTTCAGAAAGACCAGAATACAACCAGCAGCAGTGAAGGAAGAATGTAAGGAACTGATTAAGTGTTTGTCCAAATGATGTTCTGAGAATTTCGTCTGACAAAACCTGAATAATACAATCTGATGGCTGCTGAAGCCAAATCCTATCCAGTTCATGAGAAACCCCTTCTCTAGCTAAAACATGGGCTACTTTATTTCCCGATCTTCTAACCCAGGTAACTCTAACATCCTCGATGATTGGACCTAGAACTGAAAGATTGGTCCCCAAGTCATTTAACATTGTTATAATTTCTTTATTATCCAGCTCCACATGCACTTCGTAGCTCCATTTTGAACTGCCAGTTGCACTCCGTTGCGACATGCCATAGCCTCAGCAAGTTCAGGGTTAGATACTCTTTGGAAAAACCAGGACGCACCACCCCTAAACGCCCCAATATGATTGCGTAGTGCCACTCCGCTGGCCCCTCTATCCTTCAGCTTCGACAGTGCTCCGTCCGCATTTACCTTGAGCCTACCAGGATCAGGTGAAGACCATCGTACATCAAGTACTGGCTGATGGATCTTCTCCCGACGTTCGTGAATTGACGCCCACTCCAAAACACGAGGGAACACCGATTCAACAACAGTTTTAGGGTTGGCAACCTTCTTACCTTCCCTTGTCTCATTCCTCGCCAACCACAAACCATACAATGCCTGAATCATCACCTCTTTCTCCTGCTCGCAAGCATCAGCCAACCAATGCATCAACTATGCCGCAAGCTCATTAGGAGGCCCCTCCAATATCGGTGGGATCGCCACTGAGGCCCCTTTCTCTGAACTTAGCACTTTCCAAAACATAGGAGAATACGGACAGGTCCAGAAATGATGCAACACAGTTTTTTCTCTTCCACAAGCACAACAAAATACTCCTGGCTTGATCTTGCGTGTAAGTAACTCAACGCCTACTGCCAAACCATTCTGAATGAGGCGCCACAAATGTATCTTGGCCTTTCCATGGGCATTTATATTCCAAAGTGACAACCAACTCTTGTGCTTGTTTACTGACGAGGAGGACTCTGCCGTCCAGTTTTAGTCCTCCTCAGCACCATGCACAAGTGGTAAGCAGATCTCATAGAGAATTGCCCAGATTTCATGAAGTTCCAAGCAAGAACGTCGCTGCACGCCGGCCCTCCAATGGCCACTTGCTTTATATCACACGCATCATCAGCAGTAAACATTGTGTCAACTTTTGTTTCATCCCAGCCAGTGCCCTCTGTGTTCATAAGATCACATACCCAGGCAATGCCTTGCATGAAAGTTTGTCCAAGAGGTTTGGGGCTGTCCGCTCTAGGGATCCGGTTCGCATGATGAGTACTAATCGAAGCTCCATCACCAATCCGCCAGATGACCCCTTCCCCCGGCAAGTCTCTCCCATGCAAAATACTCCAGAAGGTATAGGACGCTCCTGTCGGGTAGGTTGCACTCATAATGGAGCAGTCGCTAAAATACCTAGCCTTCTGTACCCGAGCACAACATTGATGAGGGGTATTGCAGAATTCGCCACGCTTGCTTCGCCAACAACGCTTGGTTGAAGGCTTCAAAATTTCTGAAACCCATCCACCCATCTCTATTTTGAAGACACATTTTTTTCCAGGAGACCCAAAGCACTTTCCTTTCACCTTGGACTGCACCTCACCAGAATTTCGACGAGACCGAAGTCAGGTTCTGGCATATCTTCTTTGTGAGTTGAAAACAACTCATGGTAAAATTAGGTGTTGATTGTAGTCCCGATTTCACAAGTACCTCACGCGCCGCTTTGGACAAACCTTGCCCCGTCCAGCCGTATACTTTCCCCGAGGAACTCTTCCTAACATATTTGAAAACACCATCCTTTGATTTACCAACCATTGTTGGGAGACCCAAGTACCTCTCACTCAGTGCTTCCAATTCAATTCCTATGGTTTGCTTAAGAGCAACCTTCTCATCCTCCTTGCACCCTTTCTCAAAGAAAATAGATGATTTATGGAGGCTCAGTTCCTGTCTAGAGGCTCCTCGGTATATTAACAGAATTTCCTTAAGATCCTGAAGGTTGCTTTGTGATCCTTCCAAGAAAACAACACTATCATCCACAAACAAAAGGTGACTAAGATTGGGGCTAATGCTCCCAAAGTTAACACCCTTGATGATATTTTCCTTTTGGGCATTCTTAAGCAGAGCTGAGAATCCTTCCACACAAAATAGGAACAAGTAAGGTGAGAGCGGATCCCCTTGTCGAAGGCCTCTCAATGGGGTGAAGCTGCGAGAGGCCACGCAGCCAGCACGTGCATGAAAAAACTTGTCCCACGCGTGGGAGTTTTGGCTCGTGGTGCCAAATGTGTGCTAAAAAGCCACATGCCTTTAGGCCCGCAAAATGCTAGAACTTCCTTCCATTGCACCTTCTTACCCATCTCTTCCAGCGCACCGCTGCCGCCGCGCCTTCTTCCCCGCCTCTTCATGCGTCCCGTTGTCATCGTCCCTTCCTCATCGTCAGTTAAAAAGCCGCGCGCCTCTATGCCCGCAAAATGCCAGAACTTCCTCCCATCGTGCCTTCTTCCCCGCCTCTTCTAGCGCACCGCTGCCGTCGCGCCTTCTCCCCCGCCTCTTCTAGCGCCCGTTGCCGTCGCCCCTTCCTCATCATCGGTTCCAGCGTGGCCCCGCCATGCCACCGCGTCCCCGGAGCAGCTCGGGCTATCATGGCGTCTGCCTCCGCCCTTCCGGCGTGTATTACACGGAGATTCGCTCCTACGATACACGGTTCAGGCTCGGAACTTCCGACACTGCTCATGAGACCGCCCCGCGCGTACGAAGCGGCGGCGTGGCGCCTCGTGCGGCCTCCGTCGTAGACGAACTTCTCCGACGTGTGGACGCACTAGCACGCGAAAGTGTTGGGGAACGACGCATGGGAAACAAAAAATTTCCTACGCGCACGAAGACCTATCGTGGTGATGTCCATCTACGAGAGGGGATTTTTGATCTACGTACCCTTGTAGATCGCACAGCAGAAGCGTTAGTGAACGTGGTTGATGTAGTGGAACGTCCTCACGTCCCTCGATCCGCCCCGCGAACCGTCCCATGGACCGTCCCGCGACCCGTCCCACGATCTAGTGCCGAACGGACGGCACCTCCGCGTTCAGCACACGTACAGCTCGACGATGATCTCGGCCTTCTTGATCCAGCAAGATAGACGGAGAGGTAGATGAGTTCTGCGGCAGCGTTACGGCGCTCCGGAGGTTGGTGGTGATCTAATCTCGGCAGGGCTCCGCCTGAGCTCCGCAGAAACGCGATCTAGAGGTAAAACCGTGGAGGTATGTGGTCGGGCTGCCTTGAAAAAGTTGTCTCAAATCAGCCCTAATACCTCAGTATATATACGAGGGAGGGAGGGGAGGAGGCAGCCTCAAACCCGCAAGGTTTGGCCGAAATTTGAGGTGGAGGAGTCCTACTCCAATCCTACTTGGAGTAGGATTCCACCTTCCCACTTGGAAACTCTTTCCATCTTGTGTTTTTTCCTTCTCAAACCTTATGTGCCTTAGTGGGAACTTATTTCAGCCCACTAGGGGCTGGTTTATGTCTTCCCATAGCCCATGAGACCCCTTGGGGCGTGACACCCCTCTCGATGGTCCCCGTCACCCCTCCCGGCACTCCCAGTACACTACCGATGAGCCCGAAACTTTTCCGGTAATGCGCGAAAACCTTCCGGTAACCAAATGAGGTCATCCTATATATCAATCTTCGTTTCCGGATCATTCCGGAAACCCTCGTGACGTCCGTGATCTCATCCGGGACTCCAAACAACATTCGGTAACCAACCATATAACTCAAATACGCATAAAACAACGTCGAACCTTAAGTGTGCAGACCCTGCGGGTTCGAGAACTATGTAGACATGACCCGAGTGACTCCTCGGTCAATATCCAATAGCGGGACCTGGATGCCCATATTGGATCCTACATATTCTACGAAGATCTTATCGTTTGAACCTTAGTGCCAAGGATTCATATAATCCCGTATGTCATTCCCTTTGTCCTTCGGTATGTTACTTGCCCGAGATTCGGTCGTCAGTATCCGCATACCTATTTCAATCTCGTTTACCGACAAGTCTCTTTACTCGTTCCATAATTCAAGATCCCGCAACTTACACTAAGTCACATTGCTTGCAAGGCTTGTGTGTGATGTTGTATTACCGAGTGGGCCCCGAGATACCTCTCCGTCATACGGAGTGACGAATCCCAGTCTTGATCCATACTAACTCAACGAACACCTTCGGAGATACCTGTAGAGCATCTTTATAGTCACCCAGTTACGTTGCGACGTTTGATACACACAAAGCATTCCTCCGGTGTCAGTGAGTTATATGATCTCATGGTCATAGGAACAAATACTTGACACGCAGAAAACAGTAGCAACAAAATGGCACGATCAACATGCTACGTCTATTAGTTTGGGTCTAGTCCATCACATGATTCTCCTAATGATGTGATCCCGTTATCAAGTGACAACACTTGCCTATGGTCAGGAAACCTTGACCATCTTTGATCAACGAGCTAGTCAACTAGAGGCTTACTAGGGACAGTGTTTTGTCTATGTATCCACACATGCACTGTGTTTCCAATCAATACAATTATAGCATGGATAATAAACGATTATCATGAACAAAGAAATATAATAATAACTAATTTATTATTGCCTCTAGGGCATATTTACAACAGTCTCCCACTTGCACTAGAGTCAATAATCTAGTTCACATCACCATGTGATTCCAACGAATCCAACACCCATATAGTTATGGGGTCTGATCACGTCTTGCTCGAGAGAGGTTTTAGTCAACGGTTCTGGAACTTTCAGATCCGTGCGTTCTTTACAAATCTTTATGTCATCTTATAGATGCTGCTACTACGTGCTATTCGGAAATGCTCCAAATATCTACTCTACTATACGAATCCGTTTCACTACTCATAGTTATTTGGATTAGTGTCAAAGCTTGCATCGACGTAACCCTTTACGACGAACTCTTTAACCACCTCCATAATCGAGAAAAATTCCTTAGTATATTTAGTTACTAAGGATAACTTTGACCGCTGATCAGTGATTCAATCCTGGATCACTCTGTGTACCTCTTAACAGACTTGTTGCAAGGCACACATCAGGTGCGGTACTCAGCATGGCATACTTTAGAGTCTACGGCTAAGGCATAGAAGATGACCTTCGTCTATTCTCTTTATTCTGCCGGGGTCGGGTTTTGAGTCTCACTCAAATTCACACCTTACAACGCAACCAAGAACTCCTTCTTTGTTGATCTATTTTGAACTCCTTCAAAACTTGTCAAGGCATGCATCTTGTTGAAACTTCTATTAAGCGCTTTCGATCTATCCCCATAGATCTTTGATGCTCAACGTTCAAGTAGCGCAATCCAGGTACTCCTTTGAAAACTCCTTTCAAACAACCTTGCATGCTTTAGAGAAATTCTACATTACTTCTGATCCACAATATGTCAACCACATATACTTATCAGAAATTCTATAGTGCTCCCACTCACTTCTTTGGAAATTCAAGTTTCTCATAAACCTTGTACAAACCCAAAAAATCTTTGATCATCTCATCAAAGTGTATATTCCAACTCCGAGTTGCTTGCACCAGTCCATTGAAGGATCGCTGGAGCTTGCATACTTGCTAGTATCTTTAGGATCGACAAAACCTCCTGGTTGTATCACATACAATGTTTGCTCAAGGAAACCGTCGAGGAAACAATGTTTTGACATCCTATGTGCAATATTTCATAAATAATGCAGCAACTACTACCATAATTCTAACAGACTTTTAGTATCACTACGAGTGAGAAAGTCTCATCATAGTCAATTGTTTGATCTTGTCGGAAACATCTTTGCAACAAGTCGAGCTTTTCTTAATAGTGACTCATCACCATCATCGTCTGTTTTCCTTTTAAAGATCCATCTTTACTCAATAGTCCTATTACCATCAAGTAGTTCTTCCAAAGTCTACACTTTGTTTTCATACATGGATCCTCTCTCGGATTTCATGGCTTCCAGCCATTTGTCGGAATCCGGGCCCACCATTGCTTTCTCCATAACTCCTAGGTTCACTATTGCTCAACAACATGACCTCCAAGACAGGGTTATCGTACCACTCTGCAGTAGTACGCGACCTTGTCAACCTACGAGGTTTGTAGTAACTTGATCTGATGCTCGATGATCACCATCATCAGCTTTCACTTCAATTGGTGTAGGCGCCATAGGAACAACTTCCTGCCCCCTGCTACACACTGGTTGAGGTGATGGTTCAATAACCTCATCAAATTCTACCACTCTCCCACTCAATTCTTTCGAGAGAAACCTTTCCTCGAGAAAGGATCCGTTTCTAGAAACAAACACTTTGCTTTTGGATCGGAGATAGGAGATGTACCCAACTGTTTTGGATATCCTATGAAGATGCATTTATCCGCTTTGGGTTCGAGCTTATCAGACTGAAACTTTTTCACATAAGTGTCGAAGCCCCAAACTTTCAAGAAACGACAGTTTAGATTTCTCTAAACCTCAGTCTATACTATGTCATCTCAACGGAAATACGCGGTGCCCTATTTAAAGTGAATGCGGTTGTCTCTAATGCATAACCCATAAACGATAGTGGTAATTCGATAAGAGACATCATAGCATGCACCATACCAAATAGTGTGTGGCTATGACGTTCAGACACATCATTACACTATGATGTTCCAGGTGGCATGAACTGCGAAACAATTTCCACATTGTCTTAACTGCGTACCAAAACTCGTAACTCAGATATTCATTTCTATGATCATATCGTAGACAGTTTATCCTCTTGTTACGACGAACTTCACTCCGAAACAGAATTGAACTCTTCAATATTTCAGACTTGTGATTCATTAAGTAAATACTCTTGTATCCACTCAAATCGTCATTGAAGTAAGAACATAATGATATCCACTGCGTGCCTCAGCACCCATTGGACTGCACACATAAAAATGTATCACTTCCAACAAGTTACTATCTTGTTTCATCTCAATGAACACAAAGCCTTGCTCATGTGGTATGATTTGCATGTCACTAGTGATTCAAAATTAGGTGAGTATAAAGATCCATCATCATGGAGCCTCTTCATGCAATTTATACCAACATGACTCAAGCGGCAGTGCCACAAGTAAGTGGTACTATCATCATTACCTTGTATCTTTTGGCACCAATATCATGAACATGTGTAACAATACAATCGAGATTCAATAAACCATTGAAGGTGATTATTCAAGCAAATAGAGTAACCATTATTCTCTTTAAATGAATAATCGTATTGCAACAAACACGATCCAATCATGTTCATGCTCAACGCAAACACCAAATAACAATTATTTGGGTTTCACCACCAATCCCGATGATAGAGGGAGCGTGCGATGTTTGATCATATCAACCTTGGAAACACTTCCAACACGTATCGTAACCTCGCCTTTAACTAGTCTCCGTTTATGCCGTAGCTTTCACTTCGTGTTACTAATCACTTAGCAACCGAACCGGTATCCAATACCCTTGTGCTACTAGGAGTACTAGTAAAGTACACATCAACATCATGTATATCAAATATACTTCTTTCAACTTTTGCCAGCCTTCTTATCTACCAAGTATCTAGAGTTGCTCCGCCCCAGTGACTGTTCCCCTCATTACAGAAGCACTTAGTCTCGGGTTTGGGTTTAATCTTGGGTCCCTTCATTAGTGCAGCAACTATTTTGTCGTTTCACGAAGTATCCCTTCTAGCCCTTGCCTTTCTTGAAACTTAGTGGTTTTACTAACCATCAACTATTGATGCTCCTTCTTGATTTCTACTTTCGCAGTGTCAAACATCGCGAATCGCTCAAGGATCATTGTATCTATCCTTGATATGTTATAGTTCATCACAAAGCTCTCACAGCTTGGTTGCAGTGACTTTGGAGAACCATCACTATCTCATCTGGAAGATTAACTCCCACTTGATTCAAGCGATTGTCGTACTCAGACAATCTGAGCACACGCTCAACGATTGAGTTTTTTCTCCTTTACTTTGTGGACAAAGAATCTTGTCGGAGGTCTCGTACCTCTTAACAAGGGCACAAGCATGAAATCACAATTTCATCTCTTTAGAACATCACTTATGTTCCGTGACGTTTCAAAACGTCTTCGGTGCCTTGCTTCTAAGCCATTAAGTATTTTGCACTGAACTATCGTGTAGTCATCAGAAACGTGTATGTCGGATGTTCACAGCATCCACAGACGACGCTCGAGGTGCTGCACACCGAGTGGTGCATTAAGGACATAAGCCTTCTGCGCAGCAACGAGGACAATCCTCTGCAAAGTTTGCTACTATCAACTTTCAACTAAATTTTCTCTAGGAACATATAAAAATAGTAGAGCTATAGCGCAAGCTACATCGTAATTCGCAAAGACCATTAGACTATGTTCATGAAAATTAGTTCAGTTAATCATATTACTTAAGAACTCCCACTCAAAAAGTACATCTCTCTAGTCATTTGAGTGGTACATGATCCAAATCCACTATCTCAAGTCCGATCATCACGTGAGTCGAGAATAGTTTCAGTGGTAAGCATCTCTATGCTAATCATATCAACTATACGATTCATGCTCGACCTTTCGGTCTCATGTGTTCCGAGGCCATGTCTGCACATGCTAGGCTCGTCAAGCTTAACCCGAGTGTTCCGCGTGTGCAACTGTTTTGCACTCGTTGTATGTGAACGTTGAGTCTATCACACCCGATCATCACGTGGTGTCTCGAAACGAAGAACTGTCGCAACGGTGCACAGTCGGGGAGAACACAATTTTGTCTTGAAATTTTAGTGAGAGATCACCTCATAATGCTACCGTCGTTCTAAGCAAGATAAGGTGCATAAAGGATTAACATCACATGCAATTCATACGTGACATGATATGGCCATCATCATGTGCTTCTTGATCTCCATCACCAAAGCACCGGCACGATCTTCTTGTCACCGACGTCACACCATGATCTCCATCATCATGATCTCCATCAACGTGTCGCCATCGGGGTTGTCGTGCTACTCATGCTATTACTACTAAAGCTTCGTCCTAGCAATATAGTAAACGCATCTGCAAGCACAAATGTTAGTTTAAAGACAACCCTATGGCTCCTGCCGGTTGCCGTACCATCGACGTGCAAGTCGATATTATCTATTACAACATGATCATCTCATACATCCAATATATCACATCACATCGTTGGCCATATCACATCACAAGCATACCCTGCAAAAACAAGTTAGACGCCCTCTAATTTTGTTGTTGCATGTTTTACGTGGTGACCATGGGTATCTAGTAGGATCGCATCTTACTTACGCAAACACCACAACGGAGATATATGAATTGCTATTTAACCTTATACAAGGACCTCCTCGGTCAAATCCGATTCAACTAAAGTTGGAGAAACCGACACTTGCTAGTCATCTTTGAGCAAAGGGGGTTACTCGTAGCGATGAAACCAGTCTCTCGTAAGCGTACGAGTAATGTCGGTCCAAGCCGCTTCAATCCAACAATACCGCGGAATCAAGAAAAGACTAAGGAGGGCAGCAAAACGCACATCACCGCCCACAAAAACTTTTGTGTTCTACTTGAGAAGACATCTACGCATGAACCTAGCTCATGATGCCACTGTTGGGAAACGACGCATGGGAAACAAAAAATTTCCTACGCGCACGAAGACCTATCATGGTGATGTCCATCTACGAGAGGGGATTTTTGATCTACGTACCCTTGTAGATCGCACAGCAGAAGCGTTAGTGAACGCGGTTGATGTAGTGGAACGTCCTCACGTCCCTCGATCCGCCCCGCGAACCGTCCCATGGACCGTCCCGCGACCCGTCCCACGATCTAGTGCCGAACGGACGGCACCTCCGCGTTCAGCACACGTACAGCTCGACGATGATCTCGGCCTTCTTGATCCAGCAAGATAGACGGAGAGGTAGATGAGTTCTGCGGCAGCGTTACGGCGCTCCGGAGGTTGGTGGTGATCTAATCTCGGCAGGGCTCCGCCTGAGCTCCGCAGAAACGCGATCTAGAGGTAAAACCGTGGAGGTATGTGGTCGGGCTGCCTTGAAAAAGTTGTCTCAAATCAGCCCTAATACCTCAGTATATATACGAGGGAGGGAGGGGAGGAGGCAGCCTCAAACCCGCAAGGTTTGGCCGAAATTTGAGGTGGAGGAGTCCTACTCCAATCCTACTTGGAGTAGGATTCCACCTTCCCACTTGGAAACTCTTTCCATCTTGTGTTTTTTCCTTCTCAAACCTTATGTGCCTTAGTGGGAACTTATTTCAGCCCACTAGGGGCTGGTTTATGTCTTCCCATAGCCCATGAGACCCCTTGGGGCGTGACACCCCTCTCGATGGTCCCCGTCACCCCTCCCGGCACTCCCAGTACACTACCGATGAGCCCGAAACTTTTCCGGTAATGCGCGAAAACCTTCCGGTAACCAAATGAGGTCATCCTATATATCAATCTTCGTTTCCGGACCATTCCGGAAACCCTCGTGACGTCCGTGATCTCATCCGGGACTCCAAACAACATTCGGTAACCAACCATATAACTCAAATACGCATAAAACAACGTCGAACCTTAAGTGTGCAGACCCTGCGGGTTCGAGAACTATGTAGACATGACCCGAGTGACTCCTCGGTCAATATCCAATAGCGGGACCTGGATGCCCATATTGGATCCTACATATTCTACGAAGATCTTATCGTTTGAACCTTAGTGCCAAGGATTCATATAATCCCGTATGTCATTCCCTTTGTCCTTCGGTATGTTACTTGCCCGAGATTCGGTCGTCAGTATCCGCATACCTATTTCAATCTCGTTTACCGACAAGTCTCTTTACTCGTTCCATAATTCAAGATCCCGCAACTTACACTAAGTCACATTGCTTGCAAGGCTTGTGTGTGATGTTGTATTACCGAGTGGGCCCCGAGATACCTCTCCGTCATACGGAGTGACGAATCCCAGTCTTGATCCATACTAACTCAACGAACACCTTCGGAGATACCTGTAGAGCATCTTTATAGTCACCCAGTTACGTTGCGACGTTTGATACACACAAAGCATTCCTCCGGTGTCAGTGAGTTATATGATCTCATGGTCATAGGAACAAATACTTGACACGCAGAAAACAGTAGCAACAAAATGGCACGATCAACATGCTACGTCTATTAGTTTGGGTCTAGTCCATCACATGATTCTCCTAATGATGTGATCCCGTTATCAAGTGACAACACTTGCCTATGGTCAGGAAACCTTGACCATCTTTGATCAACGAGCTAGTCAACTAGAGGCTTACTAGGGACAGTGTTTTGTCTATGTATCCACACATGCACTGTGTTTCCAATCAATACAATTATAGCATGGATAATAAACGATTATCATGAACAAAGAAATATAATAATAACTAATTTATTATTGCCTCTAGGGCATATTTCCAACAGAAAGATCTCGCGCCTCCCCCGCGACTAATCACCAACGAAGATCGCGCCTCCAGCGAAAGCGGGAGCGCCACCTCCTCATCGCCGAGGCGGACGAGAACACCATGGTGGTGTGGCGCGAGCTCTTCCCGTAGGATGTCGCTGCCGAGAACGAGTTGGTGGAAGCCGAGATGGACAACCTGACATCGACCTGGGGAGATGAAGATCCTCGATGGCTCGACGCGTTTATGTAGTCGGACTACAACACCGAGGAGGACGAGGAGTAGTCTAGCATCATTTTATCTTATTTATTTGGCATCACATGAATTTGCCTGTGGTTTGGGGCTTGAGCTATGCTATGAATTTGAATGTTTTCGTTGCGTTGTTCATATTTTTTCCAAGTGGTTGCTAAGCGCACGCTGGATTTCACCGCATCTCGTGAAGCACTACATCGGCGTACTAAATTTCACGGTGCCTAGAAAAACAACCACCCTACCGCGCGCATTAAAACACTATTTTACCGCTGTAATTATTTTAGGGCGCCAAGCTACCGGGGTCCTATTCAATGGCGTAGCCAGGGGATGGACAGGGTGGTCCATGGACCATCCTGAAATTCCACCATAGCCAATATATAGGATAGAAAAAAGATATATATTTTTTACAATGCATAAAATTACGTAATTTTTTTATTATTGGATTATTCAGGCTCATCGAGCTAGCTACGCCACTCGGCCTATTGGGATGCTTTAGAACGTAAAAAAAAGTTGGCGGCTGTTGCTGCATGGTGTTGTTTATCCACGGTGCAGCTAGATGACGCGTCACGGAGCAGCAGCTTTACGAGGCCGGCTGCCATGCTCCTCCACGATGGTCATGAGATTTTGGATGCCTGGGGCGAAACTAAAACTGATCCTTAATATAGACATCATAATATTAACATAAATATATGACTTAAATGCATCAGATATTATTATGCACATCAAATGAGTTATTACCTTCAAATTTCCTTTTGCTGATCCGATTCCGAATTTCCGTGAGTTGGCTGCTCTTTCTCTTCCTCTACGGCAACCATCGCCAACTCATCGTCTGGGTTCATCGAAGCACTGAAGCATCAATATTACTTTTGAGAAATTTGTGAATATCTTCATGCTGTGATTATACCAATATCTTCACTTGCTCGCGCCCGCGATCCGCCCGCTCCGCGTGTGCCCACGACACGCTCCGACGCGCACAATCCACGTCGAGCTCAACAGATCACCCGCGATCACCGCGCGACTCGCCAACGGACTGACTCGATACTATGTTCTGAGATTGATGTTGCTATGACTTTGCTATGCTTAATGCTTGTCATTAGAATCTGAGTGTCATGATTTTAGATCTAAACTTATTATATTCTCTCTGAATATGAAAAGTTTTTTAATCATATCTTGCAAGTTGTATGCACCTATTACGTGTCTTGGTGGTGGGAATCGACGGCTTGCTGGTGGTGGCGGAAACCGACGGCTGGCATGCTGGTGGCGCTTCACTTAGCGGCGGGGCAGATTGGTGGCGCGGGATGTATGGCGGCGCGCCCCAGCCCAGATCTGGGCCCTTTAGGGCCCCATCCGGGTCCTAGCGGGGCAGCTCTGGTCTGGCCACGATGCCTCCTGCGTGGTGAGGTGGTGGAGCAGCTCAGACCGGGGTCGGCGACGTCGATGGCATGCCTTGTGCAGCGCGGCGACGGGAGCTTTATGGGCATCTGAACGTCCGACCGGGCCTGGTATGCTCCTGCTGCGGCGTCCGGTCGGTTACCGTCGTTGACGGTGGAGGTTGGTCCCTCCCGCATGCCGACGGGCTGCTGTTCCTAGTCCCGGCTTATCCTCTTCGTTGCGGAGGTCCCACTTTGCGATGCTGTGGTGAGACAACGTGGGAGGCCTCAAGATCGTGATGTCGTAGGGTGGTGGACGATATGGTGGCGTGCTCCGGAGAGCCCGAGGTGATGGTTGGGATCGGGAGAAATCCCCGTTGTCATGTCCGACACCAACATGCTGGCGCCTAAGGGTGCCGCTGGAACTTCCTGGAGGGCGTCAGGTGCTACCCTTCCTTCCCCCTCGCCGCGTACCGGGAGAAATCCTTGGTAGCAATGTTGTCATTGTCGCGTCCCTTCTTGGAGGTGTTGATTGGTACCGGCGTTTCTGAGTATAGGATCTTGGTGAGAGATCTCGAGTGGACGCAACGGTCGCGAGACTTCGTCGTTTTCGTTGATCCCTCGTTGCCGGTATTTTTTTTATTTTCTCCTTCGTTTCTGTTGGGCGTGAATGTGCTACTTCTATCCCAGCATCTATCGTTGGTTGTATCAGATGTTTGCTATATTAATATAGTGGGGCAAAAGCTTGTTTTGAGAGAATTCACCGAAATCCACCAACCCAAACTTAGTATGGGGTATAAAAAAAATACTTCCTTTATGTTTACATATGAATGCCTACCAATACTAACTTTTTGAAGTAAAAAAATTTACTAAGAAAACTACGTATAGATCTATTTAGACATACATTACAGTGTAGATTCACTCTTTTTGCTTCGTATATAGTTCTTAATGAAATCTTTAAAAAAACTTATATTTAAGAACGGAGGGAGTAGTAGTACTAGCACAGGATCAAGGTCGAAATATTTAGCAAAACAGAGAGACGATGCACCCCACAACGAAAAGCAGGACAAGCTTTGGCAAAAGTAGCCTCAGTCGATCGAATAGCAAGCATTTTCAGTTTTGATCACGCAAGACTGCACAGGACAGAGATGGCAAAAGATACTGTAGGAAGCAAAGCTGTTGCGGTGTGAAACAAGTGTTGTATGTGATGGACATGATGTAGCAGGCAATTAAACAGCTGCAAAAGACGCTTGCCACTGGAAACGACGAGAACGCGACACCGAATGCCGTAGCCGGTGATCCAGTAGAACAGAAGGAGAAGAGAGGGGGGGGGGGGGGGGGGGGGGGGGGAGGGGGGGGGGAGGCGTGCACGTACCTTCGCAGGCGGTGGCGAGGTGGGCACCTCTGGGACGGAGACCACCGCAGGAGACATGGGCAGGGATGACCTTGGCACGGGCGGAGGTGCCGTCGTGCTCCTGGAACGACGGGGGCGGCGAAGGTGCGCCATCTGCAGAACAAATTCAAATGACATGTTACGTCCGGCGATACAGAGCGAGAACTCAGACGAGAGGGAGAGAGGGAGGTTTGTACATGTTATATGCTTCCGGCGAGTTGCAGGCGATGGTGGTGGGGGTGGGGGGCTGCTGACGAGGGCGGCCAGGGGAGCGGGTCCTGCGTCCAGAAGCCACGGTAACAACAAAAGTTAATTACCAACAGTCCGAATTTGGGAAGAGAAAGACTTGATGGCAATGCGCTACATGAAATAGAGCGGCAGGCCAGATAATCAAATGTTAAGGGCCTCTTTGATTTGCAGGATGTTAAAAATGCAGGAATAAGAAAAATAGAGGGTTGGAGTGGCATGTCCATTTAAACCCTATATGATTATGAAGGAGTGCTTGATGTCAACGAAAAAACAAAGGGATTGTAAAAAAAAGGTTGGAGTGGATCTTAGATTTTCTATGAAATGTAGTGCAAAAGTTCCATAGAAAAAAATCCCATGGGATCCAATCCAATAAATCCAGAGAGCAACATAGAAAAAATTCTTAAGGATTTTAATCCACGAAAAATCTTATAAAATTCCTTTGAATCAAAGGAGCCCCAAGAAAATGAAGGGTGCGAGAGACTGATTCTATTAAAGCTAGCTGCGAGAGCCAGCTACTCTGCCAACAGACGATTCACTTGACCCTACTTTGTTTTTCACTGGAGGAAGGCTACGAAAACCACATGCAAAAAAGTAGGACTGCGAGAGGGTCAACGTGGGAAAATGTTTGTCAAAAGATACCGCAGGAAGCAAAGCTGTGTTGTGGTTTGAAACGAGTGCTGCGGGATGGAGGAGGCGATTGACCAAAACTAACACCGAAATATTTATCAGAGACGTCACAGTTCGAGCTTAAAATCTTACTTAGAAGCAGGCAAACAAACTCTGAACGAAAAGAGCTCTTCTGAAGGGTAACTCGAGCAACAACAACCGCAAGACTTGCGAAGGAACCGGGTGAAAAAATTTTCTACACTAGATCAAACAGGGAGGACATAAAAAGTTGTGCAATAACTTGCTGGACCAAGCAGGTGGGTCTATCTATCAAACCGCACACATCCAAAATCGATGAAATAACCGCGCATGCTACATGCATTCTTCACAAAGGAGACTAGCCTAAATCGCTCCGCATATCCAAAGCAGTTTGAAGCTAGCTAGCTAGGCCATGCGCGCGCCGTACAGACAGATACACTAGAACAAGAAAGCAAACACCGAGTCGGCTCGTACGAAGAGAGAGGGAGAGGGAGGGAGGCGATCGATGAACGCGCGCGTACCATGGCAGGCGGCGGCGGCGACGTGGGAACCTCCGGGGCGGCAGGAGTTGTAGAGCGTGAGGAGGTGGGTGGCGTTGAGGCCCGCTATGAGGAGAAGCGGCTCGGCGGCGACGCGGCAGAGGCAGGGGACGCCTCCCCCGAGGTCGACGGCGGCGACCACCGGCGCGCAACACTCCAGCGACCTATATTTCGGTACAGAGGAAGTAGACTGTATTGTGAACACGCCATTTTTTGTATAGTTCCATTCAGGGAAATCCTTCACACCCAATTCACCAACCGGAATTTGTTTGATGCCCGTGCGTCGTCAGTAGAGAACATGTTATCAACTTTTGCACGATCCCAATCATCTCCTCACAGATTTAGCAGGTCGCTTACCGTAGTGACTCCATGTACATAAATTTGGCCCAGTAGTAGACTTCACATTCGTGGAATCCAGTTACCATGATGGATAAGGATTTTGATCCATCACCAATGCGCCATACAAGGCCCTCTCTCAGCAGACCCCTCCCAAATAAAATGCTTCTGAATGTACATGAGGCGCAACCGGACATGTAGCATTCATATGGATCCGTTATTGAAATAACGAGCACGAAGCACACGTGCACAAAGGGACTCCGGGATCTGTAGAATTCTCCAAGCTTGTTTCGCCAATAGGGCCGGCTTGAATAAAAGCTTCATAATTTCTAAACCACATACCTCCTTTGTTAGAATTAATCCCGTGTCCGGCATGTATGTGTGCATGTTCATGTAGCATACGTAAACCTCGGGTTTAAAAGATGTGTCCTCAGTGATCCGAAGGACAATCTAAAAAGCACCAAAGAAGAGGTTAAGGTTGAAGACGTGACCAACGAGGAAAGTTGGCATCAAGCATTTGACGAGCCGAAGACAGCGAAGGCGGTCTGTGAAATGCTGCAATGAACGACGAAGGCAATGTCGATAACAACAGTTATGGAAAGCAGCAATTGTATTTGAGACTAGGATCAAAAGTAAGGGCATTGTGATTAGGGGTGAATGTTAGAATTAATCCCGTGTCCGGCTTGTCTGTGAGCGTGTCCATGTAGGATACGTAAACCTAGTCGGTTTGGGTCTAAGTTCAGCCTGGTAGTATATATACATGAACAACCCGTCTTTGTAACACACCAGAAAAAGAGAATAGCAATAAAATATAAGGCTCAATATGAGCCTTTGCTGAAGAAACCTTCGCCGATGGTGTCGAAAAGAATCGATCAATTGGAGCTAGTTTCTACAAAATCGAGTACGTACAGTTTCGCCTAGTGTACGTGCACTGTTGCCAGAGAATCCACAGCGACACGAACGGACAGATTGCGGCGAAAAGTTTACGTCGAACGAGTTCAACAACTACGGCAAGAAAATTGGCATAAAAAGGTTCCTCCGGGCACCTTATACGCTGCAGCGGAACGGGCTCGTTTAAAGACGCAATCGAACCGCCGTTGATATCGTAAGAAGTTTACTCAAGAGCAAGAACCCGTGTCTCGACGACGGTCCATCGTCTCAACCGTGCTCCAACGAAAGCATCTTCTCAACCGTGCTCCAACGAAGGCGATGATCGGCAAGACTCCGTGTGAAGCAATTTACGAACGTAAGCCTAATGTGTCTTATCTACGGACGTTCGGGTGCGTGGCACATGTGAAGACGACAGAGCCGCATCCCTCGAACCTTGCCGTTCGTAGCACCAAGATGATGTTCATCGGATACGATAGGAGTTCCGACACCAAGGCATACCACTTCTATGCAGACCCATCCAAGGGCCTATGTGAGCGGTGCGACCGCACAGAGCCCCAAATTCCAGAGGCCCCGGTTTTCGGCCAACGTTACATTTCTTATCAGTTTTTGTTTCACATTTTTGGGCCTTCCGCCTTGTTTGATCGTTTGTGTTTCCTCGGGATCCGTCGCAAGCCCCGAGAGTCTGTCTCCAAACTCCCTCCCGGTCGGCCCTCCTTCTCAATCGATTACGTTGTGTTGTCCGTTCGTTTCTAGCCTACGCAGAAGGCGACCGGCGGTGTCGAGCATCCTCAAACGATTTAGGGACTGTTAGGAAACCCATCAGCTTTGAAAATCCAAGGAACCACGAAGTACCAATTTCCTCGCTCAGCTCTTTTTAACTGCAGCTCCCGCTGCGTCCGGAGCGGAGGGGTTCCGAACAGGGCTTTGGTCTACCCATCCATCAGGTGCGCCCATGCTGAAGCAGAATTCAATTAGGCTATATTTTTGTTCCATTATTTAACAACTAACGAGTAGGAGTATGTTGTTCCATCATGTGCATCGGTTCTTAAGTTAACTAATAAACTGTTATATGTGTATATCTTCTTAATATTGTAAGAATGCAACACATTTTAAATTAAAATAACTTCTTTGCAAAAGAAAGTTAGTAGTACAACTTAAATGAGAGTATCCTTTATTCATAAGTTTTTCTGGATTTTGGGCATCATTTGCATTTCGCACCGGGGGCCTCAAATTTCTGGAGACGACTCTGCTTCTATGATCCATGAACCAAGCATCTACGAATTT
The DNA here is from genome assembly GCF_904849725.1 of Hordeum vulgare subsp. vulgare. Taxonomy (NCBI): domain Eukaryota; kingdom Viridiplantae; phylum Streptophyta; class Magnoliopsida; order Poales; family Poaceae; genus Hordeum; species Hordeum vulgare. Next base: position 9,892,475 of record NC_058521.1, read on the forward strand.
CACGCAACATTGCGTTTGAAGAAAACCAAGCATGGAACTGTAGCGCCGCAGCTGATGATGCTCCAAATGGTAACATATACTTGTTAGGTTGATCTCTTTACCCAATGGGCCCAACGGCCCATTGGACCTTGACTCATGCCCTGATCGGGGGCGTCCAGCCCAAGTAAGGCTGGTGGGTCCCTGTCGCGCAGTGTTATATGTAGAGGAGGTGGGGACCATGGCACGGGTTACGAGGTTCGCCGCAGCCACTGGTTCCCCACTCCTAACCGTAATCCGATCCAGAGGGTAGCACTGAAGCGATGGGAAGTCCACCGCCGCCGCTGCCACATCTCTCTCCTTCCCCACCGTCGTCACCACCTCACGACGGTCTCTGGAGGGAGCTCATCGAGTTCATCACAAGGTAATTAATCTACCACTTCATCCGAACACATCTACCCTAAGATCCACGGGATCTATCAATACTCAGTCGTCTTTCTCAAGTGCATCAACGCTAACAAAATTTGTGTCGCCGCCTTCGCAAGCCACAATGGACTCCTAAGGACCTCGTCGTTATAAGACCCTCAAGAAAGTCTACAAGTACACAAATCTAGTTACGCTTGAGTACTCTGGACTATGTATTCTAGGAGTTGAGGAGCCGACGAACTTAGTAGAGGCAAGAAAAATTCCTAGTTGGACGCACGCCATGCCCGAGGAGATGAAGGCGATTGAGAGCAATGGCATATGGATTTTGGTAAACCGAACTTAGAACCAAAAAGAGATAGGTTTGAAGTGGGTTTACAAGTTAAAGAAGGATACGGAGGGTGCCATCATGAAGTACAAGGCAAGAATAGTTGTAAAGGGCTACGTACAAAGTCAAAGAGTTGACTATGATGAGGTGATTGCACCGGTTGCTCGACTCGAGACGGTGAGAGTGCTCCAAGCTTTGACAGCACAAGTGAATTGGAAGGTTCATCATATGAATGTTAAATCCACTTTTCTCAATGGTGATCTCACAGAACGAGAAAAAGTGTACGTGGAACGACCCCTCGAATGTGAGAAAAAGGTGAAGAAAGGAAAGTATATAAACTTAAGAAGTCACTTTACGGACTGAAGCAAGCACCAAGAGCTTGGAATTTAAAGTTAGACCAAAGTATGGTCACGCTCGGGTTCAAAAAATGTGTCCTCAATGATTCGAATGACAATCTAGAAAGCACCAAAGAAGAAGTTAAGGTTGAAGACGTGACCAACAAGTCGGTCCTTAAAATGCTGCAAGGAACGACAAAGACAATGCCGATAACAACAGTTATGAAAAGCAACAATTGTATTTGGGATCGAGGTCGAAAGCAAGGACATCATAATTAAGAGATGAATGTTATAATTAACCCCGTGTCCGGCTTGTATGTGTGTGTTCATGAAAGATATGTAAACCTAGTCGGTTTGGGTCTAAATCGATAGAGGGCAAAGATCAAGCTGAAAAGCAAAAGAAAAAGAAAGTCACCGGATTTCCATCCGGCAAAGAACCGCCGCCGCTCGGCCGCGCCTGTTCCTCTCGATCCCCACACGCATCGGCAAGCCGAGGTGTGGGGAAGAAGAACCTACCTCCTCGGAGGCAAGGAATGGACCTAGATCCAAAAGAAAAACAAAGAAATAAATCGGATCGGATCCGAAAAGGCAAAAAGAAACGGGACGAGGGGAACATGCAAAGAAAGGGCTAACGAAATATCACCCCACAGGGGCCAAAAGCTTCATCACCAAACCGCTCGACGGCAGCACGCTCACCGCAAGGTGGACGTGCAGCTGGCGAGGGGGATGGCAACGGAGATGCCAAGAACCGAAAAGTAAAGGTCCGCTGGATCTCTCTCTCCATCACAGTAAAAAAAGGAAGGGGCGAAGGCAACCGCCAGAGGCCTCGGCAACCACGGAAACAAGGCCCCTCCCTCGCGCTACAAGCACCGGAGAGAGGCCCGGCCGCCGTGGCCACCGAAGGCCCTGGCCTTGTGCGCGTGAGGTGCGCCGGCGGGGCATGGAAGCCACCTAGGAGGGGCTCGGCCGCCGCGCTAGGAGGGCTTGACCGCCACGGGAAAGGAGCCCCAAGCCGGCGCACGGCGTGGGAACCCACGGCCACCACGGTCGCCGGCCAACCCCAGGGATCTTCCTCGGCTCGGATCTGGCGAGGGAGAGGGTGCTCAGAACCCCCTCGGCTCAGATCTGGCGAGGGAAAAAGGGAGAAGAGGACCTCTTCGGCGGGGCTTGGCTGCCACCACGCGAGGAAGGGCCGAAAGCGGCACAGGGTGCGGTGGCTGGTCGCTCCCGCGAGCGAGAGAGCAGCCGCTCGGTCGAGGGAACGCTCGAGAGGAGACAAGAGCGCGGGGCTCTGCCCTGCGGGAGCCTCTCGCTGCCACAAAGGGAGCAAACGACGCTGGAGGGGGGAAATGGGGTAGGGTTTTCCCCTTACCGGTGGTTTGGCCCCATTTTGTTCATGGGAAAAGAAAGCGCCACCGTCGGATGAATCCGACGGCTCAAATTCCCCATGGAAAAAAACCCTACACCGACCCGGGCCTAGTGGGCCGAAAGAGCAGGCCTTGGGCCGAGGCAAAGCCTCAGGTGGCTGGAGGAAGCGCCTCGCCAAGCCCAGGCCGAAGGCACCACACCGGCCAGCGGGAGACCGGCTGGGCCGGGCCCAAAGAGGCTTTGGCCATTTTTCCTTTTAAAAGGAATTTCAGTTTTCTGTCTAGTTTTAGGCAGATTTTTAAAGTTTCATCTATGCATATTTTTCTACGAAAATATGTTTAGAGAATAGCAAAGAAAAATGTTCGAAGTTTGTGTAAAAGCAATGTTGATTTTTCTGAAAAGAAAAATAAATGGTTCTGAAAATAAAAGAAGAATTTCAGAAAAAGAAAAGTTCATGAATTTTACAAAAAAGATTATATATAAAGTTCATGAATTTTTATGACAAAATATTTTTCTGTAATAGTAACATGTTTTTTTCTAAAAAGGAAAATAAAAGGTTCTGAAAATAAAAGAAAGATTTCAGAAAAAGAAATTTTTTTGGATTTTGTAAAAGAGATTATAAAGTTCATGAATTTTTAAATTTTAACAGAATATTTTTCTGTAAAGGTGTATGAATTTTCATATTCACGTTTTTCAGCTGCAAAGTAAAAATGTTTAATCCTCCAATTAAATTGGAACCAACGGGAAAATTTAATTGGAAAAACTGTTATTAGCAAAGTTTTTCCCTTGTGGGTGAAATAAGATTCAAACAGTTTCCGCTATGACAATAGAATGATGTTTGTTTTAAAGTTAAATATGGTATTGTTATTTTCTGACCAACGTTGATGATAACAATACTATAATTGTATGAGTCATCTTATGTTTAAAGCTTAAATATCTGATAAATTTTGTATCAAAGTGATCAATTTTTCGGAGCACAGATAAAGAAATGCATATGGTTAATGATGATGATGATTATTTCTTAGCAAAGTTGTTCAATAAGAATACTATCATCACATTGTTTATGAGTTGTATGCATTATTTCCATTTCTGCCCAACGGTGATATGGAATTAATGCAGAAGAATGATGTTTTATTCTAATTCTGCTACAACGGTGATTTAGAATATTCTAGAAAGGTTTAATGTGCATGATTTTAATCAGACCAACGTAGGGTTAGTTTTATGCTCATTACCGTTGTTTATTGGCTAAGTTTTCTCAGACTAAAAGTTATTCAAGCTTCCACTCATGAAAGCGAATGTTTGGGTATTAGTGACCCGAAAGATGGAAAAGAAAGGTCATAACTTGAGGGAATAAATTCTCTCTAAGGAATGGCTTCAAAAGAAAAGAACTCTTGGATATTAATTCAAGAAAAGAAAAGAGATAGATCATTGAGAGTCTTGGTTGACGAATGTCTTTCATGTACTCTCTATGATGGAGTCTCCTTTTTTCAGTCAACATGATTGAAATGAAACAAGCAACATGCATGTTTAATTTGACCAACGTCGGATCAAACATGTGTGTCAAAGATAATTCAGATTTATTTCTGAATTTGATGCAGTCAAAAGAGCCAATTATGGCATTTATGATGTCCCTTAAAGGGAATTACCCGCATGGCGGGAAAAGTCTGGGAAGAATGCCTGCGTAACCGGGTAAAGTTGACATTGTATTATGTCAACAATCCGTGTATGGCGGGAGAAATTTTGGCAAAGGCCTTATCCTGTATGACAGGAGAAAGTTATGATGACTCATGTGCGGTTAATGTGTCCCACTATGGAAGAAAAGTATGGAGTAGCTATTAAGCTTTCCTATTATCGACCGTACACCCTATGTGTAACGGTCATTATGCAATCACTAAATCCAGAAAGGATAAAAGTAATAGACGAACCTAAAGACAAGAATGATATGCAAGTGTGACTTGCAAAAGAGACAATGATAAAGAACTCTGTTGAGTTTCTGAAATGAAATGAGGAAAAAGTACTCCCATACTAGTTAACTTATAACTTCATTTTACATGAAGTGATAAGATGAATGAGCTAGATAATCGAAGTTTCCTCATTTCACAAGAGCTATGAATGGGTTTCGAAATTGTGGCAGAAAAGTTCTTGCCACATTTCGAGGGGGAGAAAGAGACATGAAATACATTGTAATGTATTTCATGACTCCTCTGTACTTTAGATGATGTGATGCACATTATGCATCTAAAGTGATCCATTAATGAAGAATATGATTGTCAAGGGGAGTACGACAGTCATCTGAATACCGTCATTATGATACCCCTAAAGAAAAGAAACAGTTGTATTTTCGGATCTTTTATAGTTCCGAAAGTAGACTAAGGAATACAACAGTGGTGCTTAAAGTGCCATAAAGAAGAAAGTTTAAAGATACACCATTTCTTCAGTGAAGATGGAGTAATCTGGGGGAGCATGGTAACATATACTTGTTAGGTTGATCTCTTTACCCAATGGGCCCAACGGCCCATTGGACCTTGACTCACGCCCTGATGGGGGGCGTCCAGCCCAAGTAAGGCTGGTGGGTCCCTGTCGCGCAGTGTTATATGTAGAGGAGGTGGGGACCATGGCACGGGTTACGAGGTTCGCCGCAGCCACTGGTTCCCCACTCCTAACCCTAATCTGATCCAGAGGGTAGCACTGAAGCGATGGGAAGTCCACCGCCGCCGCTGCCACATCTCTCTCCTTCCCCACCGTCGTCACCACCTCACGACGGTCTCTGGAGGGAGCTCATCGAGTTCATCACAAGGTAATTAATCTACCACTTCATCCGAACACATCTACCCTAAGATCCACGGGATCTATCAATACTCAGTCGTCTTTCTCAAGTGCATCAACGCTAACAAAATTTGTGTCGCCGCCTTCGCAAGCCACAATGGACTCCTAAGGACCTCGTCGTTATAAGACCCTCAAGAAAGTCTACAAGTACACAAATCTAGTTACGCTTGAGTACTCTGGACTATGTATTCTAGGAGTTGAGGAGCCGACGAACTTAGTAGAGGCAAGAAAAATTCCTAGTTGGACGCACGCCATGGTCGAGGAGATGAAGGCGATTGAGAGCAATGGCATGTGGATTTTGGTAAACCGAACTTAGAACCAAAAAGAGATAGGTTTGAAGTGAGTTTACAAGTTAAAGAAGGATACGGAGGGTGCCATCATGAAGTACAAGGCAAGAATAGTTGTAAAGGGCTACGTACAAAGTCAAAGAGTTGACTATGATGAGGTGATTGCACCGGTTGCTCGACTCGAGACGGTGAGAGTGCTCCAAGCTTTGACAGCACAAGTGAATTGGAAGGTTCATCATATGAATGTTAAATCCACTTTTCTCAATGGTGATCTCACAGAACGAGAAAAAGTGTACGTGGAACGACCCCTCGAATGTGAGAAAAAGGTGAAGAAAGGAAAGTATATAAACTTAAGAAGGCACTTTACGGACTGAAGCAAGCACCAAGAGCTTGGAATTTAAAGTTAGACCAAAGTATGGTCACGCTCGGGTTCAAAAAATGTGTCCTCAATGATTCGAATGACAATCTAGAAAGCACCAAAGAAGAAGTTAAGGTTGAAGACATGACCAACAAGTCGGTCCTTAAAATGCTGCAAGGAACGACAAAGACAATGCCATAACAACAGTTATGAAAAGCAACAATTGTATTTGGGATCGAGGTCGAAAGCAAGGACATCAATAATTAAGAGATGAATATTATAATTAACCCCGTGTCCGGCTTGTATGTGTGTGTTCATGTAAGATATGTAAACCTAGTCAGTTTGGGTCTAAATCGATAGTATATATACATGAATAATCCGTCCTTGTAACATATCAGAAAAAGAGAAAAGCAATAAAATACAAGGCTTGATACGAGCCTTTGGCGATCCTTCAATTTGGTTTGCTTGTGTTCGCTACAAGATCGAGTACTACAGTTTCGACTAGTGTACGTGCACTGTTGCCCGAGTATCCATTTACCCGCCTGCTTGTTAGCTTAGAAGCTAGCTAGCTTGCACGTAGAGGTTGTTTTAGGTGGACCTGATCTAGCGATCATAAGCCAACAGTTCTTCTCTTTTAGTTGTACACATCTTATTCTAAGCTACCCACCTTCTTCTCACCATTTGCTGACCCCCATCAGAAGTTTGAAGAGACAGTGGACAGATTTCAACACATTTTCTTTGAAAGTTGAAAACAGCTCATTGTAAATGTTGGAGCAGTTTGTAGCCCAGATTGACAAGCACTTCCTTTGCATGCTTTGAAAGGCCCTGACCTTTCCATCCCGTAACTTTACCTTTGAAACTTTCCCTAACATGCTTAAAAGTACCCTCTTTAGATCTCTAACGGAGTATGTTTAAATGAAGAGAACCTCGTAGAAAATTGAATTGAAGATATCTCATTTATTCTTTTCCCAAATGGATTGCGAGCAGTTAATTGACATTTAGAATGTAAGGTTCTTAAATTTATATGAGAGAAAGAGGGAAAACATCATGAATCTGTTATTTAAAAAGAATTAGCAGCCCTTATGCATATTGTACATATATAGAAACACTATATTTGTTGACTTTCTCTGCAATTATGCCCAGTTAGATTTCCTTCCGTTGTATGGAAGATCTGCCGGTACGGCATGCGGTGTCAGGTTCTCGTAGTTTCCTGTGGCGAGCAACCCCGCGCGCGCTCGGCCTAGATTCATACTGCTTTACCTTAAGATATATATGCGGAGCGATTTAGGGTCTACTTTGAGTACTTTGTCGTCGTAGATTAGAACTCATGTCGAGGCTGCAGGCCAAGGAAGAGGATGATGCGCGGTTGTGGAGAAGGCTGCAGGCCAAGGAAGAGGATGAGGCGCGGTTGTGGGGAAGGCGGCCAAGTGAAAGGATGAGGCATAGTCGCGATGGGGACGCCCGCAGCGGATCGATTCTCATTAAAAAAATGTGGTACGAGCAACTATGTTACGGCAACCATGTATGTTACTCAGTTTCTTGCTCATTTCATTAAATGAATGTCACATAAGCAAGTTTTCTGACATGTACCCTATATTACTATCTATGTTACTCCCATTGTGCCTAGTCTAAATTTGGTTGGATTAATAATGTTTTTAATTTAAGACCTGTGCAGCTCATCATCCTCATATTCCACGGTCAACCATTACATGATAAACTAACCATTGTCACTTATTTATAGTTTTATACCAAACTTTTATTTCTTTGTAACTTATAAAAATAATGTATAATTTTAGTTATAATGTTTTTTGTTATACATAGAAAAAATAATGACATATTTGTATACAATTCTAGCACTTATCATGCAAACCATTCTCTTAGTAAACATACAATATTTGTAATATTTCATTATTGTTTTGTATTTCATGCATTGACTATTCTAAATATTTATTCACTCGAGTGTCCAAAGGTTAAGGTAAAAGAAAAATTTAAGCCTACACAAATTGATTTTTGGGGAACAAGAATCGTAGTGTATATGTATGTATCATGTTCTGTTTGATCCTTATAAATATCTTGAATAAGAGTTCTAACGCATGTTATCTAACCTATATCTAGACATAAATTTCTAGAATGAATGATTGTCTATTGATACCCGTGTTTTGCATCGTAATAGCAGCATTAAAATTGTCATTTTTTGTAATTTGATTTGTTTTGAGCATATTTTATCGGATTTATGTTTTTGTGGAAACACACCAATCATGTTTTGAATGTACATTTGGTGTGGCACACATCCTAACTTTATTGAAGAGAAATGATATCTGGCAAACGCTATGTTTGCCGTCCGATCTCGTAGCACGGATCTTTGCACAGATATGATACCACGTCAGGTTTTTAAAATTATTTGCTGCAACTAGCTGCCAAGGCAAACTCTCCTTTATTTTCTCCCAAAAATAACCATGAGATCTAATTATAAGAAATAAGAAACAATCGGGTTTTGAATGTGCATATGGTGTTACACACGTCCTAACTTTATTACGGGGAAATGATATCTGGCTGATGTTCGTTAGAAAAGTTTTCTCAACGAACGCCCTATTTGCCGTCCGTTCTCGAAGCACGGATGTTGGCGCAGGATTGATGCCACGTCAGGTTTTTGAACCGTTAACAACCAGCTGTGAGGGCAAACACTCCTTTATTTCCTCCCAAACAAGAACACGACTATGCATGAAGGAGTGGTGGGCCACTTGAACTAGATAGTAGGTTGTGAACTCATGTGGTATATCTTGTGAACCTACAGTGTTTTAAATTTGTTGTTTCATTTGAAATTCTTGGACCGGCGCGTACTTGCAATTAACCTAGTGGTTGTCTTGTTATTATTGGAGCGCTGCTGGTTCATTTTGTGCCCAAGAATAACTTAATCCTACCATTTATATTTCATATACTACATTATTTTCTAGTAATTTCACTGGTATTTGCTAACTCATAATTTAATTTTAGAAAATGGTTGGTGGTGGTTGACATCGTCTGGGGTTACACGGAAGTTGCCGCTGCAGGACCCTCAGTACAGGAGATGAAGAGGACAACCAGGTGAGGATACCCAAGAAGTCCCAAATTAATTGATCAAGTCATTCATTCTCCTCCATAGTTTATTGAGATTTCTATTTTCATGCCCTTGGTTTTTTAGTTGTGCTCACTTTTATCCAAGCCAACTGACTTTGCTTTCTTTTGCCCTTCCTCACTAATGAAAAACAGACATTTCGTCTGAACCTTTAGTCCCGGTCGGGTTTGGGCCCGGGACTAATGTGAGCATTAGTCCCGGTTTCAACGGCCATGAGCGGACGGGGGCACGGTCATCTTTAGTACCGATTGGAATGGGACCTTTAGTCCCGGTTGGGCCCCTCCGAGCCCCTTTAGTCCTAGTTGGTATCACGAATTTGGACTAAAGTAGACCTACAGTCCCGGTTGGTATATCCAGTCGGAATTAAAATCTTCCCTATATGAAGCTCTCCTTTTTCCAGCCTGAGTCCAAGCTTTCTCATCTCTATTTTCTTCTCCAAGCTCGAGTTGATCCTCCATTTTTGCCAAGATTTGTGAAGATTGAAGGTTGCCATCTATCCAAGTGTTCTAAAAGGTTAGCAACTTCATCCTTTAATCTCTCATTGTTGCCGCTATCGGGGGATGTCGTCTGGTAAGCTGAGGGACCGACGACGATGGTGGCGGACTCCCTCTTTCCCGCGTCTTAGTGGTGGTGTAGGGATCCTAAACGCGTGGAGGCGCAGCCAATTGGTGTTTGGCAACGTGGTTGCGATGGCTGCGGTAGACGGTGGCATGGCGGCTAGCCCTGCCTCGGGAGGCGGCGGCCACAGGTGCGGTGGACGGCCTGGCCACGGGCGAAGGCGTGGGCTGCGGGCGCGACACAGGCTGCGGTCGGCGGCCGGTTAAAGCGATGGCACGCCATCTAGCTTCGGATCAGTGGCGGCGTAAAGGGCCTGGTGGGCAGGTTGGCGGCATGTGTGGTATGGCCTTCGGTAAGATCTGATATGACCGGTGCGGCCTTGCACAGCAATATAGATCGGTGGTGGCACATGCACACGTTTCTGGATGGAGGTTCGTCGAGCAAATACGGGTGAAACCCCTGCTCTTGGCTAGTTTCCTAGGCCGACGATGGTGGCGCTCTTCCGTGTCGTCCCCTTTCTAAAGGCATCATCATGGAGAAGCTCCACACTTCTATCTGCTACCTGTGGAGGAAACCCTAGATTAGTTTGTCTGATGACGACGGCACGTTAATGGCTCTATATTTCAAGCATTTTTAGAGCTCATTTGTTGCACGTCCTCTTCATATATTATGTTCCATTGAACCAAATAGTTGTCCATTGTTTATGTTTATCGTATTTACACTTTTCTTGTGAGCATTCACATGTACTCCCTCCGTCTCAAAATAAGTGACTCAAAAATGACTCAACTTTGCACTATTAGTACAAAATTGAATCATTTTTGAGTCACTTATTTTGGGACGGAGGATTTTAGTATTTTATTAGTTTTCTTTTTTGAGTGCAAATGTTTTAGAGCAATCTAGGACCAAGCATGATGAAATGACCAAGGATGGGTTCAATGCGGAGTCATCCAGAAGTTAGATTTAGCCACTCCGAAGATCGGAAAAAGTGATTAAGCTGTTTGACCTTTTGCCGTGCTGCACGGCGTGTCGTGCCTTAATCATGTGTGTTTAAGTTGTTTGACCGTTGCTTTCCCGTTGTTTAATCGGTTATCTTAACCTTGAGCACCCTTAAAGCGGGAAATGGCAAAAGCCCCCCTCCTTTCTATGTCTGCCGGCCCTCCGGCCTTTGGTATTTTATTTTAAATAAAAGCATTGAGGTTGTGCTTGGAGGCTGATGGGGTCATAGTCCTAGGGTAGGGTCATAGGCCTGCCATACAGGTCCTACCCAAGGACTACCCCACACAAAGGACAGGGCCCTAAGTCTGTCCCGACTGAATTAAGGAGTCCCCATCATTCACTCGGTAACAGGTCCTGAATCATCCAGTCGGAGATTAGCATTCGGAGGATACCAGGCTAACCGACTGGCTACACTCGGTACATCGTAACCTCTCTGGAGGGAAACTGCCGTACGTTTCCGGGTGCATTTATTAGCATTTAGGGCATACGTTACCTGTAACGTACGCATTCAACCCCCGTTACTCCACCCCTATACCGGAACCGTTGCGGAGGGCAGCGCACTCTATATAAGCCGCCCTCCTCCACTGGTAGAGGGGTTAGCAAATCACTGTATTCCATATTACACTCGACAACAAGCTCCGAGAGCACTGAGATGTAGGGCTGTTACCTCCACCGCAGAGGGGCCTGAACTGATACAACCTCGCCGTAGCTAGGACTCTGCCCATCTCATTCGTACCCTACACATCTACTGTCAGGCTTATACCCACGACAGTTGGCGCCCACCTTGGGGCAGGCGTCTAAGCGACTTCCGGCGAGTTTGCGACTACTTCTTTTCGTCATGTCGTCTGGTGGAGATTCGAGCATGGGTCACCAGATCTTCTTCGGCGCTCTCTCCTTCACCGTCGACGATTTGGCGTGGCTTCGGGAGGCACCTCTCGACGTCGAGGCGCTTCCCCGTCGCGGGGCCACACACTTCCGTGCCGGCGCCCGCGGCGTTCTTCTTCTCCAACAATCGGCTCCGTTGTCGACCTGCACCTCCGTCATGCGCCGCAACAAGCGATCCCGCCGTCCGCGTCTCCAACGATGGGTGCAGCATGCCCGAGCGCGTCAGATCGCGTCTTCTCAAGTGGCAGTTCTGGAGTCTGTTGTGGTTGCCTCGCGTTCCCAGCGCTCGGGCTCAGTTCCGACTGAGTTTCCTTCCGAGTACGCGGGTCGCGGGCCTGCAGCAGAAGTACACATGGCCAACTCCCATGAAGATCCCCGTCAGGCTGGCCGGAACGATCGCGAGATCGGCGAAATGTCCGGCGCACGTCGTCCACCTCGCCGTTCTGCTAGTCGGCACACTCGGTGGAGCAACGTGGAGCTGTTCCGCACACCTCTCCTCAACTTGGCTGCAGCTGCCAAAATAGCCGATTCCCTCCAGCTGACTGATTCAGAGGCTGGTAGAGGGATCGAGCAGATCCGAGCCCTGTTGCACACGGCGCAGCAGCAGAATTCGGCAGTCTCCCAGTCGCACAACCGGATCTACGATAGTTCCGTCCACGCAAACACGCATCGGTCGGTTCACAGCCCTGGTTCCCATCGGCGCCACATGGGAGGCAGTCGTTCCGTGATTCATGAAGATCGTCGCCGTTCACGCACCCCTCCGCGGGGTGGGCCCTATGGGTCCCGACATCATGATGATCGGCGTTCAGCCGGCGACACTTACGACCCAAGATCCGACGCAAGAGGACGTATCGCCCAGGGAAGAGTCGACAGAGGTCGAGCCCACCGCGATGGTCGCGATATCGACCGTCCGAGTGGAAGTAGGGCCATCGTGTCCGGTCCCGAGTGTTTTAGTCGAGCCATCCGCTCGGCTGACATCCCGCCCAACTTCCGATTGGCAGCGGGAATCAGTAAGTTTATAGGAGAGTCCAAGCCGGAAACATGGCTGGATGACTACCGAGTGGCAGTCCAGATCGGAGGAGGGGACGACCATGTCTCTATGAAACACCTCCCTCTGATGCTCGACGGCTCGGCGCGAGCGTGGCTGAACCAGTTGGCCCCCTCGAGCATTTACAGTTGGGCGGATCTGGCCCGAGTGTTCGTCAGGACCTTCGAAGGGATGTGCAAACGCACTGCAGGCCTTGTGGAGCTCCAGCACTGTGTCCAGAAGCCGAATGAGCCCCTGCGCGACTTCATCCAGCGATGGACAACTCTCTACCACACGGTGGAGAACGTCACCGAGCATCAAGCAGTCTGCGCCTTCAAGGCAGGCGTACGGTACAGAGAATTGTACCTAAAGTTCAGCCGAACAGGCGACATCTCCATGAGTAAGATGATGGAGATAGCGGCTCGCTATGCAAATGGCGAAGAAGAGGACCGCATCCGGAGCGGCAAACACAAGACAGTCGGTGATGTTGACGGAGGTAACACTCGGGAGCAGAAGCAGAAAGCTCCGACCGCTCCGCAAGCAGAAGCTGCAGCCGTAACCAATGCCAAGTTCAAGGGCAAAGGGAAGGCGCAGTTTACCCCCAAGAAGAAGCCGTTCAATAATCCCATCCTGGACCAGCCCTGTCCGGTTCACACGAAGATGGACGAAGAAGGCAACCCCATATACGCGAAGCATACCACTCGACAGTGTCGCCTCCTGATCCAGGGGTTCAGCGAAGGGCAACCGAGTGAGAAGGACCATGAACAGGACGAGGAGGATAAGGAGGATCCGTTCCCCCAAGTCCATGCAACCCTGATGATCTTTGCTGACGTCGAGAGCAAGAGCCGACTGAAGCTGGTGAACAGAGAGGTGAACATGGCCACCCCTTCCAACCCCAAGTTCCTCAAACGGTCCCAGACTGCGATCACCTTTGACCAGTCGGATCATCCGGCACATGTACCCACCCCGGGAAGACAGGCCCTGGTCGTCGACCCGGTGGTAGAAGGAGTCCGACTGCGCAAAGTCCTCATGGATGGCGGCAGCGGCTTGAACATCATGTACGCCGACACCCTCAAGGGGATGGGCATCCCGATGTCCAGACTCAGCGAGAGCAGCATGCAGTTCCATGGAGTCGTCCCTGGACGGAAGGCCAAGTCACTCGGCTAGATCGCGTTGGACGTCGTTTTCGGCTCCGACAAGAACTTCCGCAAGGAAAAGCTGACGTTCAAAGTGGTTGACTTGCAGAGTGCTTATCACACAATTCTGGGTCGCCCACGTACGCGCACTTCATGGCCCGTCCATGTTACGTGTACCTGAAGCTGAAGATGCCGGGCCCGAAAGGTGTGATCACCATCACAGGCAATCGGCAGCGAGCTGAAGAGTGTCGGCAACAGGGATCAAGAATCGCGGACCAGCAGATGGTCATCCTCGAGCTGGACGAGTACAAGAAAATAGTCGACCCCGCTGACCTGATGCGCTCGAAAAAGTCGGCTTCAGAGTCTGCATTTCAGTCGGCGGGAGAGACGAAGAAAGTCAGCATCCACCTGACGGACGCCACTGCTGCCCCAACGAACATCTCCACCACCCTCGATCCTAAATAGGAAGCCGAGCTCACCCAATTCCTCCATGAGAACTGGGACATCTTCGCATGGAAACCCTCTAACATGCCAGGTGTACCCAGGGAGTTGGCTGAGCACCGACTGCACGTGGATTCCACGGCTCGGGCTGTCCGAGAATGCCTGCGCCGGTCCGCCGCACACAAGAGGAAGGCAATTGGGGAGGAGGTGGCCAAGCTGCTGGCAGCCAACTTCATTCGCGAGGTTCACCACTCCGAGTGGCTCGCCAATGTTGTCATGGTGCCCAAGAAGGACAAGTCGCTCCGAATGTGCATCGACTTCAAGCATCTCAATAAGGTCTGCCCGAAAGACCATTTTCCGCTCCCCCGCATAGATCAAATTGTCGATTCGACTGCGGGTTGCGAGCATTTGTCATTTCTCGATGCCTACTCGGGCTATCATCAGATCCGTCTGTATGGTCCCGATGAGTTAAAGACAGCCTTCATCACCCCATTCGGGTGCTTCTGCTACATCACTATGCCTTTCGGTCTGAAGAATGCAGGAGCTACCTTTATGCGCATGATCCAAAAATGTCTCCTCGACCAGATCGGTCGCAATGTGGAGGCATATATGGATGATATCGTAGTCAAGTCACGCAAAGGTTCCGACCTGCTGACTGACTTGGCAGAAACATTCGCCAACCTTCGTAGGTACGATATCAAGCTCAACCCAGCCAAATGTTCATTCGGTGTTCCCAGCGGAAAGTTACTCGGTTTCTTCGTTTCCGAACGAGGGATCGACGTCAACCCCGAAAAGATCGGGACCATCGTCCGAATGGAGAGGCCTGTCAGAATACACGATGTTCAACGGCTCACAGGTTGCCTAGCGGCTTTGAGCAGGTTCATCAGTCGACTCGGCGAAAAAGCGCTCCCTCTGTACCGACTCATGAAGAAATCAGATACCTTCGAGTGGACAGACGAAGCTCAAGCCGCATTCGACGACCTCAAAGTCCTACTTTCCACCCAGCCGGTTCTTACTGCTCCGCTCAGTAAAGAGCCCCTTCTTCTATATATCGCGGCTACAAATCAAGTCGTCAGTACTGTTCTTACAGTCGAGCGAGAAGAGGAAGCCAAAGCATACAAAGTTCAGCGACCAGTGTACTACGTCTCCGAAGTCCTAACTCCTTCCAAGCAGAGGTATCCCCATTATCAAAAACTTATCTATGGGATCTACATGACTGCGAAGAAGGTGTCTCATTATTTCCAAGACCACTCGGTATCTGTCGTTTCTGATGCTCCGTTGTCGGAAATTCTCCACAATCGAGACGCATCAGGCCGAGTGGCGAAGTTGGCAATGGAGATGATGTACTGTGACATCAAGTTTGAGGCCAAGAAAGCTATTAAGTCTCAAGCCCTGGCTGACTTTATAGCAGAATGGGTAGAACAACAGCAACCGACCCACATCTACTCGGCTCATTGGACAATGTTCTTCGATGGGTCTAAGATGTTGAATGGCTCCGGCGCTGGTGTTGTGATCATATCACCAAAGGGCGACAAGCTCAAGTACGTGTTGCAGATACACTTTGATTCCTCCAACAACGAGGCAGAGTATGAAGCTCTCCTCTGGATTGCGCATGGCCATCTCACTCGGCGTCCGTCGCTTGATGGTCTACGGCGATTCGGATTTGGTGGTCAATCAAGTGATGAAAGAGTGGGACGTCAGGAACCCCACCATGACCACATACTGCAATGCAGTGAGGAAGCTGGAGAAGAAGTTTGAAGGTCTAGAGCTCCACCATGTTCCGAGACTAAAGAACCAAGCAGCTGATGAGTTGGCAAAACTCGGATCCACTCGGAGACCAGTACCGAGTGATGTCTGCCTCGAGCACCTCCACCTTCCCTCAGTCAAAGAAGATCCCTTCACAGAGGAACCGGTACAACCCAAGAGCACAACAGATCCGACTGAAGTCGATGTACCTGTTGTGGTTGATCTGGTCATGGAGATTCTGGCTGTCATTCCCGATTGGACTGTGCCGATCATTGCATATATCCTGAGGCAAGAACTTCCAGAAGACGAAGTCCAAGCCAGGCAAATAGTCCGCAGGTCGAAGGCATTCACTGTCATTGATGGCCAATTGTACAAGGAGAGTGTTTCACGCGTTCTTCAACGTTGCATTTCCCCAGAGGAAGGGCAGTTGATCCTAGAGGATATTCACTCGGGAACCTGCGGTCATCACGCTTCTTCAAGAGCAATCGTCGCCAAGGCGTTCAGAGCCGGTTTATTTTGGCTGCAGGCAAATGAGATGGCTAAAGATATGGTCGACAAATGTGAAGGTTGTCAGTTCTACCCCAACAAGTCCCACAAGCCAACATCTGCATTGAAGACAATCTCTCTTGTGTGGCCATTTGCAGTTTGGGGATTAGATACAGTCGGACCATTCAAGACAGGCCAAGGAGGCTACACACATCTGTTGGTGGCAGTCGACAAGTTCACAAAATGGATAGAAGCCAAGCCCATCAAGAAACTCGACGCCTCAACAACTGTCAAGTTTGTCAGGGACATCATTTCCAGGTTCGGGGTACCTCACAGCATAATCACGGACAACGGGACAAACTTCGACTCGGACAGATTCAAAGGTTTCTGTGCGAGTCAGGGTATCCGAGTGGATTTTGCTTCCGTAGCACATCCTCAATCCAACGGACAAGCTGAGCGAGCGAATGGGCTTATTCTTCAAGGTTTGAAGCCCAGACTCCTGCGAGAGGTGGGACACGCTGCTGGCGCATGGGTCACCGAGTTACATTCAGTGCTTTGGGGCCTCCGCACCACTCCGAACAGATCAACGAGGCGATCACCGTTCTTCCTGGTTTATGGAGCAGAAGCGGTCCTTCCGAGTGACCTGCTTCATAATGCCCCACGAGTCGAACTCTTCTCCGAAGCTGAAGCAGAACAAGCAAGGCAAGATGGAGTAGATCTTCTAGAGGAGGAACGCGAGATGGCACTAACTCGCTCAACAATTTACCAGCAAGATCTGCGACGCTTTCATGCGCGTCACGTCAGGAGTCGCACATTCCAAGCAGGCGACTTAGTGCTCCGAGTGGATCAACAAAGACCCCACAAGTTGGCTCCGGCCTGGGAAGGGCCTTTCATCATCTCCAAGGTGCTGAACAACGGAGCATACAGACTCTACAACATTCAGAGGGAGACAGACGAGCCGCACGCATGGAACGGAGACCTCCTCAAGCGCTTCTATACGTGATCGTCGACTGAAGCTGCGATCCAGAATCGCCTAAGTATTAACTTTCTCCGAGTGTGCACTTAACGTCACACTCGGGGGCTTAGCTGCGATCCAGCATCGCCTAAGTATTACCTTTCTCCGAGTGTGCACTTAATGTCACACTCGGGGACTTAGCTGCGATCTAGCATCGCCTAAGTATTACCTTTCTCCGAGTGTGTACTTAACGTCACACTCGGGGGCTTAGCTGCGATCCAGCATCGCCTAAGTATTAACTTTCTCCGGGTGTGAACTTAACGTCACACTCGGGGGCTTAGCTGCGATCCAGCATCGCCTAAGTATTACCTTTCTCCGAGTATGCACTTAACGTCACACTCGGGGGCTTAGCCGCGATCCAGCATCGCCTAAGTATTAAACTTCTCCGAGTGTGCACTTCACGTCGCACTCGGGAACTTAGCTGTGATCAAGAATCACCTAAGTAATAACTTCCTCCGAGTGTGCACTTAACGTCACACTCGGGGACTTAGCTACCATCCAGCATTGCCTAAGTATTACCTTTCTCCGAGTGTGTACTTAACGTCACACTCGGGGGCTTAGCTGCGATCCAGCATCGCCTAAGTATTAACTTTCTCCGAGTGTGCACTTAACGTCACACTCGGGGGCTTAGCTGCGATCCAGCATCGCCTAAGTATTACCTTTCTCCGAGTATGCACTTAACGTCACACTCGGGGGCTTAGCCGTGATCCAGCATCGCCTAAGTATTAAACTTCTCCGAGTGTGCACTTCACGTCGCACTCGGGAACTTAGCTGTGATCAAGAATCACCTAAGTAATAACTTCCTCCGAGTGTGTACTTCACGTCACACTCGTGGACTTAGCTGTGATCCAGCATCGCCTAAGTATTAAACTTCTCCGAGTGTGCACTTCACGTCGCACTCGGGAACTTAGATGTGATCAATAATCACCTAAGTAATAACTTCCTCCGAGTGTGCACTTCACGTCACACTCGGGGACTTAGCTGCGATCCAGCATCGCCTAAGTATTAAACCTCTCCGAGTGTGCACTTCACGTCGCACTCGGGAACTTAGCTGTGATCAAGAATCACCTAAGTAATAACTTCTCCGAGTGTGCACCTCATGTCGCACTCGGGGACTTAGCTGCGACCCTGAATCGCCTAAGTTCTAACTTCCTCCGAGTGTGCACTACACGTCGCACTCGGGGACTTAGCTGTGATCAAGAATCACCTAAGTACTAACTCCCTCCGACTGTGCACTAGATGTCGCACTCGGGGACTTAGCTATGATCAAGAATCACCTAAGTACTAATCTTCTCCGAGTATGCACTAAACGTCGCACTGGAAACAACATTCAAACACAAGAGTAAACGCTTTCATTCGGATTCAAAAATTCTCGAAAAGATAGCTAACTCTGTGCGGATCAAGCTTACCCGCACCGATTTAAAAGTGTGACGGCCAACAGAAGTGGCCAAAGTACCTTATAGATAAACACTCGGCATACCGAGGATAAAGTTTCTTACGCGTCAGCTGGGCCAGCGCCAGGACTCGAGGGCTCCACGAAAGTGTCCAAGTCGATTCTGTCGGCGATGCGGGTAGCACTCTCAAGGAACGTCTCCATGAAGTCTTCGAATCGAAGCTTCTTCGTGTTGGCAACCTTCAGTGTCTTCAGTTTTTCCTCACGCACCTCCTTGCAATGGACTCAGACCAACGACAGAGCAACATCTGCACCGCAACGCGCTGCCGATTTCTTCCAAGACCGCACTCGGCTTGGAATCTCTTCCAGTCGCGCCATCAGGTTCTCCATTTCCTGCCGCGACTCGTCTTCTGGCCACAGTTCCTTCTTAATTCGGCCAACGACCTCTCTCAGTCGACCGATGAAAGGACCCACTTTGCCTACGCGGATATGCGCCCGAGCAGATCCCGATTGGCGTCCTCGTCGAGTGGCATGTTGTCCTGAATGGACCGCTCCACAGCCGCCGCTTCAGCTTCAGCATCTACGCAAAAAATCTGCGACAATAGGACAAACAGACAATAAGTGCCGAGTGTTACACGCATAGGACAAACAGACAATAAGCCACTCGGAAAAAGCAGGACTTACCAGCCAGACGCGTCATCATCTGCCGAGCCCAGTCGCTGACATATTTCTCTTGTGCTCTGCATCGTTTGTTCAGCACATCCATCTGACTCATCAGCGCAGTCCTCTGTTTCCCCATCTTTTCCACTTCCTCAGTCAACACCTTGTTCACTTCACGCGCCTGCTTCAACGACTTCTCCCGTTCCGCCAGGGCATCCTTCATGCCAGCCATTGCAAGCACAGCGAACTGATTCCTCTCCGCCTTGAGAGTCTCATAGGCTGATCCCATTGCACAAGTTTTCTGCCAACAAGAAACAAGGGACAATCAGAAAGTTCAACAGTTAACAGTCTAAGTTCTTCAGACCCCTGCCAACGCAAGCAGTCGACAGCGGTCTCGGGGACTACACCCAGTGGGTTCACTAAGAGTGACCCCACTGGCAATGCACCTCAAGCAGGCCTGCCCTATTAAGATGCATGTTATCACCTACGCCTCCGAGGCCAATACTACCCGACCTGAGTACAACTTACTCTCGGAGACTCTTACCGTAAGTGCACTCCGACTGCAACAACTACTCGCACTCGGTAATCCTATCTACAGACACAACCAAACTCAAGACAAAATGTATAAAGACAACTGTCGGTGCAAGCACTCGACAGATGTCTCGGGGACTACACCCACTGGGTTCACTCAGAGTGAACCCATTGCAAACAACAGCTGCTATTCAAGAACACCCAGTGGGTTGCAGGGGAAAAGTAAATACTTACTAGACCACTTACTCGGATATCATCGCGCAGCTCCAAGCTCCGCTGGTACAAGGCCGCAATGGAGTCATAGGCCCACTTGGCTTCTCCAGTCATCAGCTCCGCCTGCACCATAGCCCCCTTGGCCGCTCCCACTTGCTCCTCCGGAAGATGCTGGATGCTGAATTCAGCATGCGACGAACCTGGAATCGTCGGAGGTTCCTGAGGCATCCCAAGGTCCGCCCCAGTCGGCTCCTCCTCCACCAGCACTGGTTCAGTCGGCGGCGGCGCCTCTGTCGGCAGCACGTCGGCGGCGAGAGCGGCAGCGGGAGGAGCAGCCTCAAGAACAGGCTCCACAACTGGGTCGGCTCTCCCCTGGTCGCCCTCATCCAGGCAGATCGCCCCTGACAGGCCGAATGACACGAGGTCTCAGAAAAAAGAAAGAAGCACCTGGTTGGGACGCGATGGTATAAAACAATCGACGTTCCTACAACACACCTGGCTGAGACGAGACGACGTTGTCCGTGTCCATGGGGTCGTCTTCCTGACGCGCCGGAGAGGTGGCAGAAGTAGCGACCCTGTCGAGTGAGATCCAGTCGGCCAGTAAACAGAAGTTCACTCGGATATCAGAAAAAACTGAAAGCTGAGTACACTTACGTGGAGGTGACGGGGACAGCGACCCTCATTCGTGGCACAGCCTTCCGAGGTTTAGGCCCACTCGGCTTGGGCGCCTTAGAAGATTGGCCCGCAGGCTCAGCGGCGGCATCCCTGGTCCTCTTAGCGCTTCGAACACTCGGGACCACTAGAGCAGTAGGTGGAGCACTCGAAGACGCGGGAGGAGCTGAGGGGACAGCGGGCTCGTGTCGGCGCTTGGTCCGATGCTCTAGTTGTGGAGGTGGCGAGTCCTGCTCCTCGTCCTCTTCCTCTTCCTCGCTGGACTCTTCCTCCGACTCCCCATTATCGGAGACGTATTCAGCGCTCTCCACGCTGCCCTCCTCCTCCTCGGCCGAGTTCCCGTTCGAGACGGGAGAAAACCAGTTGGTCCACTCCTGCATAAAATTCAGTCGGCGACATCAAACGTCACACAGAGATTCAAGCAAACGACAAGATTAAGACAGTTAGGAGCACTCGACAAGAGTCTCTCACCTGATTCGGCGGAGGATTATCCGCGCAGAAGGGCTTCACTCGCTGTGATCCTTTGGGATTCTCGCAGGGGCCCGTGATCTGGAGCACCCACGAGGTCACCCTCTCCTCAGTCACGCCCACAACATTGGTCCGAGTGGAATCCTCGGGCGCCGTATAATCCCACATGGCGTGGTCGCGAGCCTGCAGAGGCTGGATCCGCCGACCAAGGAAGACTTCCAGCAGGTCTATACCGGTGACCCCCCTCCTGACGACGTCCACGAGTGCCTCAACCAAGGGCTGGACGTCGTTCTTCTCCGCCTTTGGGAGCGCGAGCTGCTTAGGCGGGGCGGGCCGGTCCAGACTAAAAGGAGGCAGCCCAGTCGACGCATTCGGACAGGCGATATCCTGGCAGTAGAACCACGTCGACTGCGAGTTCCTAACCGACTCGCTTAACTGAAGAGCAGGATAGCTACTCCGACTCTTCTTCTGGAATCCTAAACCCCCGCAGAGCTGGAGGAGGTGCGTCTTATCATCCGACTGGCTAAGTCGTTTGATAGTTTGGGATCGGGCGGAGAAGATGTGTTTGAACAAACCCCAATGGGGAGGGCAACCGATGAAACACTCGCACAAAACTATAAAGGCAGAAAGATGGGCGATGGCATTCGGAGGAAAATGGTGAAGTTGGGCCCCGAAGTGATTCATGATGCCCTTGAAGAAAGGATGCGGGGCAAAGAAAAACCTCGGTGGACATGGCTGAGGAGCAGGACGCGCTCCCCCTCCCGAGGCGCTGGCTCGACCTCGTCCTCCGCCAGCAGTCTCCAGGACTTATGCACGAGCACTCCATGCTCCACCAGCTGCAGCAGATCTCCCTCCGTCACCGTGGAGGGGAGGAAGTCTCCTTGGATCCACCCCGCCGGCAGCGGCCGCTGCCGCCGCTGAGCAGGCGCCGCCGCCTTGCCCTTCTTCTTCCTCGCCTCCATCTTGCTGGTCTGACCCTTGGTCATGGAGGCGACGGCGAACCCTCGAGAGGAAGGAGAAGGAAGGAGTGTAGGAGCGCTGGAGGTGGCGAGGAAGACGGAGCAGGCGAGAGCGAAAGATTCGGCGAGCGTAGCGAAGAAGCCTCGCCGCCCAGATTTAAATAGGGTTCCGACTGGGTCACTGGCGGGTGGCCCCTAAACCTTGTCCGCCCGACCGGCCGCGGCGATATCAGTGGAGGAGTTGAAGGCGCGAGAATCGAGGCATCAGGCGCTACTCGAGTGCGCTGACGTCGTCCCCGCTGAGCGCGCGGAACCCGAAATTTGAGATCCCGGAAAATCCGCCGCTGTCAGTTGACCGGTCGCGTCAAAAGATGCCGCAGAAACACTCGGCTCCCGACAGTCTGCTTCGCAAGCACTTCCACTCGGATCGTTGGTCAGAAAAGATAAAATGGATAGAGGCAAGCAACGCTCAAGCCGAATCCATACCAGTCGGATCCGAACTTCAAGCACGCTTCGTCGTTTCAACCCCAATCCATTCGGGGACTAATGATGGGGTCATAGTCCTAGGGTAGGGTCATAGGCCTGCCATAGAGGTCCTACCCAAGGACTACCCCACACAAAGGACAGGGCCCTAAGTCTGCCCCGACTGAATTAAGGAGTCTCCATCATTCAGTCGGTAACAGGTCCTGAATCATCCAGTCGGAGATTAGCATTCGGAGGATACCAGGCTAACCGACTGGCTACACTCGGTACATCGTAACCTCTCTCGAGGGAAACTGTCGTATGTTTCCGGGTGCATTTATTAGCATTTAGGGCATACGTTACCTGTAACGTACGCATTCAACCCCCGTTACTCCACCCCTATACCGGAACCGTTGCGGAGGGCAGCGCACTCTATATAAGCCGCCCTCCTCCACTGGTAGAGGGGTTAGCAAATCACTGTATTCCATATTACACTCGACAACAAGCTCCGAGAGCACTGAGACGTAGGGCTGCTACCTCCACCGTAGAGGGGCCTGAACTCATACAACCTCGCCGTAGCTAGGACTCTGCCCATCTCATTCGTACCCTACACATCTACTGTCAGGCTTATACCCACGACAGATGCGGTGTAATTAATTACATGGGTATTAATTTTACAGGTGTATTTATTTATAGTTTTATACCAAACTTTTATAGCACATATCATTTTATAGTTTTATACCAATACTGGCCGTGGGGTGGGGCGGGCCGCCGATTTGACGCCGCCACAGTGTTCCGGTTAGCGATGCTGGCCAGCCAGCCGGTGGCAATCGCACGAACACGGATTAATTAATTAATCGGGCTGGAAGACACAGATGAATCTCTTCTTTTGTTTGAAATTTCTCTTCCTTTTTCATTGTGGCACTGAAATTTGGATACAGCGGAAAATGGGAAACGGTGGGATTTCGGTAGGTTTATGGAGATCTTGAGGACGGCCGACTTGTTAATCGCTTTTTTCATCGGGGTTGTGCTGGAGAGGTGCTATTATGGGTCTAACCATTTTCACTTATTTATAGTTTTATACCAAACTTTTATTTCTTTGTAACTTATAAAAATAATGTATAATTTTAGTTATAATGTTTTTTGTTATACATAGAAAAAATAATGACATATTTGTATACAATTCTAGCACTTATCATGCAAACCATTCTCTTAGTAAACATACAATATTTGTAATATTTCATTATTGTTTTGTATTTCATGCATTGACTGTTCTAAATATTTATTCACTCGAGTGTCCAAAGGTTAAGGTAAAAGAAAAATTTAAGCCTACACAAATTGATTTTTGGGGAACAAGAATCGTAGTGTATATGTATGTATCATGTTCTGTTTGATCCTTATAAATATCTTGAATAAGAGTTCTAACGCATGTTATCTAACCTATATCTAGACATAAATTTCTAGAATGAATGATTGTCTATTGATACCCGTGTTTTGCATCGTAATAGCAGCATTAAAATTGTCATTTTTTGTAATTTGATTTGTTTTGAGCATATTTTATCGGATTTATGTTTTTGTGGAAACACACCAATCATGTTTTGAATGTACATTTGGTGTGGCACACATCCTAACTTTATTGAAGAGAAATGATATCTGGCAAACGCTATGTTTGCCGTCCGATCTCGTAGCACGGATCTTTGCACAGATATGATACCACGTCAGGTTTTTAAAATTATTTGCTGCAACTAGCTGCCAAGGCAAACTCTCCTTTATTTTCTCCCAAAAATAACCATGAGATCTAATTATAAGAAATAAGAAACAATCGGGTTTTGAATGTGCATATGGTGTTACACACGTCCTAACTTTATTACGGGGAAATGATATCTGGCTGATGTTCGTTAGAAAAGTTTTCTCAACGAACGCCCTATTTGCCGTCCGTTCTCGAAGCACGGATGTTGGCGCAGGATTGATGCCACGTCAGGTTTTTGAACCGTTAACAACCAGCTGTGAGGGCAAACACTCCTTTATTTCCTCCCAAACAAGAACACGACTATGCATGAAGGAGTGGTGGGCCACTTGAACTAGATAGTAGGTTGTGAACTCATGTGGTATATCTTGTGAACCTACAGTGTTTTAAATTTGTTGTTTCATTTGAAATTCTTGGACCGGCGCGTACTTGCAATTAACCTAGTGGTTGTCTTGTTATTATTGGAGCGCTGCTGGTTCATTTTGTGCCCAAGAATAACTTAATCCTACCATTTATATTTCATATACTACATTATTTTCTAGTAATTTCACTGGTATTTGCTAACTCATAATTTAATTTTAGAAAATGGTTGGTGGTGGTTGACATCGTCTGGGGTTACACGGAAGTTGCCGCTGCAGGACCCTCAGTACAGGAGATGAAGAGGACAACCAGGTGAGGATACCCAAGAAGTCCCAAATTAATTGATCAAGTCATTCATTCTCCTCCATAGTTTATTGAGATTTCTATTTTCATGCCCTTGGTTTTTTAGTTGTGCTCACTTTTATCCAAGCCAACTGACTTTGCTTTCTTTTGCCCTTCCTCACTAATGAAAAACAGACATTTCGTCTGAACCTTTAGTCCCGGTCGGGTTTGGGCCCGGGACTAATGTGAGCATTAGTCCCGGTTTCAACGGCCATGAGCGGACGGGGGCACGGTCATCTTTAGTACCGATTGGAATGGGACCTTTAGTCCCGGTTGGGCCCCTCCGAGCCCCTTTAGTCCCAGTTGGTATCACGAATTTGGACTAAAGTAGACCTACAGTCCCGGTTGGTATATCCAGTCGGAATTAAAATCTTCCCTATATGAAGCTCTCCTTTTTCCAGCCTGAGTCCAAGCTTTCTCATCTCTATTTTCTTCTCCAAGCTCGAGTTGATCCTCCATTTTTGCCAAGATTTGTGAAGATTGAAGGTTTCCATCTATCCAAGTGTTCTAAAAGGTTAGCAACTTCATCCTTTAATCTCTCATTGTTGCCGCTATCGGGGGATGTCGTCTGGTAAGCTGAGGGACCGACGATGATGGTGGCGGACTCCCTCTTTCCCGCGTCTTAGTGGTGGTGTAGGGATCCTAAACGCGTGGAGGCGCAGCCAATTGGTGTTTGGCAACGTGGTTGCGATGGCTGCGGTAGACGGTGGCATGGCGGCTAGCCCTGCCTCGGGAGGCGGCGGCCACAGGTGCGGTGGACGGCCTGGCCACGGGCGAAGGCGTGGGCTGCGGGCGCGACACAGGCTGCGGTCGGCGGCCGGTTAAAGCGATGGCACGCCATCTAGCTTCGGATCAGTGGCGGCGTAAAGGGCCTGGTGGGCAGGTTGGCGGCATGTGTGGTATGGCCTTCGGTAAGATCTGATATGACCGGTGCGGCCTTGCACAGCAATATAGATCGGTGGTGGCACATGCACACGTTTCTGGATGGAGGTTCGTCGAGCAAATACGGGTGAAACCCCTGCTCTTGGCTAGTTTCCTAGGCCGACGATGGTGGCGCTCTTCCGTGTCGTCCCCTTTCTAAAGGAATCATCATGGAGAAGCTCCACACTTCTATCTGCTACCTGTGGAGGAAACCCTAGATTAGTTTGTCTGATGACGACGGCACGTTAATGGCTCTATATTTCAAGCATTTTTAGAGCTCATTTGTTGCACGTCCTCTTCATATATTATGTTCCATTGAACCAAATAGTTGTCCATTGTTTATGTTTATCGTATTTACACTTTTCTTGTGAGCATTCACATGTACTCCCTCCGTCTCAAAATAAGTGACTCAAAAATGACTCAACTTTGCACTATTAGTACAAAATTGAATCATTTTTGAGTCACTTATTTTGGGACGGAGGATTTTAGTATTTTATTAGTTTTCTTTTTTGAGTGCAAATGTTTTAGAGCAATCTAGGACCAAGCATGATGAAATGACCAAGGATGGGTTCAATGCGGAGTCATCCAGAAGTTAGATTTAGCCACTCCGAAGATCGGAAAAAGTGATTAAGCTGTTTGACCTTTTGCCGTGCTGCACGGCGTGTCGTGCCTTAATCATGTGTGTTTAAGTTGTTTGACCGTTGCTTTCCCGTTGTTTAATCGGTTATCTTAACCTTGAGCACCCTTAAAGCGGGAAATGGCAAAAGCCCCCCTCCTTTCTATGTCTGCCGGCCCTCCGGCCTTTGGTATTTTATTTTAAATAAAAGCATTGAGGTTGTGCTTGGATGCTGATGGGGTCATAGTCCTAGGGTAGGGTCATAGGCCTGCCATACAGGTCCTACCCAAGGACTACCCCACACAAAGGACAGGGCCCTAAGTCTGTCCCGACTGAATTAAGGAGTCCCCATCATTCACTCGGTAACAGGTCCTGAATCATCCAGTCGGAGATTAGCATTCGGAGGATACCAGGCTAACCGACTGGCTACACTCGGTACATCGTAACCTCTCTGGAGGGAAACTGCCGTACGTTTCCGGGTGCATTTATTAGCATTTAGGGCATACGTTACCTGTAACGTACGCATTCAACCCCCGTTACTCCACCCCTATACCGGAACCGTTGCGGAGGGCAGCGCACTCTATATAAGCCGCCCTCCTCCACTGGTAGAGGGG
Organism: Hordeum vulgare subsp. vulgare; assembly: GCF_904849725.1. Taxonomy (NCBI): domain Eukaryota; kingdom Viridiplantae; phylum Streptophyta; class Magnoliopsida; order Poales; family Poaceae; genus Hordeum; species Hordeum vulgare. Next base: position 9,919,739 of record NC_058521.1, read on the forward strand.
TTAGCAAATCACTGTATTCCATATTACACTCGACAACAAGCTCCGAGAGCACTGAGATGTAGGGCTGTTACCTCCACCGCAGAGGGGCCTGAACTGATACAACCTCGTCGTAGCTAGGACTCTGCCCATCTCATTCGTACCCTACACATCTACTGTCAGGCTTATACCCACGACAGTTGGCGCCCACCTTGGGGCAGGCGTCTAAGCGACTTCCGGCGAGTTTGCGACTACTTCTTTTCGTCATGTCGTCTGGTGGAGATTCGAGCATGGGTCACCAGATCTTCTTCGGCGCTCTCTCCTTCACCGTCGACGATTTGGCGTGGCTTCGGGAGGCACCTCTCGACGTCGAGGCGCTTCCCCGTCGCGGGGCCACACACTTCCGTGCCGGCGCCCGCGGCGTTCTTCTTCTCCAACAATCGGCTCCGTTGTCGACCTGCACCTCCGTCATGCGCCGCAACAAGCGATCCCGCCGTCCGCGTCTCCAACGATGGGTGCAGCATGCCCGAGCGCGTCAGATCGCGTCTTCTCAAGTGGCAGTTCTGGAGTCTGTTGTGGTTGCCTCGCGTTCCCAGCGCTCGGGCTCAGTTCCGACTGAGTTTCCTTCCGAGTACGCGGGTCGCGGGCCTGCAGCAGAAGTACACATGGCCAACTCCCATGAAGATCCCCGTCAGGCTGGCCGGAACGATCGCGAGATCGGCGAAATGTCCGGCGCACGTCGTCCACCTCGCCGTTCTACTAGTCGGCACACTCGGTGGAGCAACGTGGAGCTGTTCCGCACACCTCTCCTCAACTTGGCTGCAGCTGCCAAAATAGCCGATTCCCTCCAGCTGACTGATTCAGAGGCTGGTAGAGGGATCGAGCAGATCCGAGCCCTGTTGCACACGGCGCAGCAGCAGAATTCGGCAGTCTCCCAGTCGCACAACCGGATCTACGATAGTTCCGTCCACGCAAACACGCATCGGTCGGTTCACAGCCCTGGTTCCCATCGGCGCCACATGGGAGGCAGTCGTTCCGTGATTCATGAAGATCGTCGCCGTTCACGCACCCCTCCGCGGGGTGGGCCCTATGGGTCCCGACATCATGATGATCGGCGTTCAGCCGGCGACACTTACGACCCAAGATCCGACGCAAGAGGACGTATCGCCCAGGGAAGAGTCGACAGAGGTCGAGCCCACCGCGATGGTCGCGATATCGACCGTCCGAGTGGAAGTAGGGCCATCGTGTCCGGTCCCGAGTGTTTTAGTCGAGCCATCCGCTCGGCTGACATCCCGCCCAACTTCCGATTGGCAGCGGGAATCAGTAAGTTTATAGGAGAGTCCAAGCCGGAAACATGGCTGGATGACTACCGAGTGGTAGTCCAGATCGGAGGAGGGGACGACCATGTCGCTATGAAACACCTCCCTCTGATGCTCGACGGCTCGGCGCGAGCGTGGCTGAACCAGTTGGCCCCCTCGAGCATTTACAGTTGGGCGGATCTGGCCCGAGTGTTCGTCAGGACCTTCGAAGGGATGTGCAAACGCACTGCAGGCCTTGTGGAGCTCCAGCACTGTGTCCAGAAGCCGAATGAGCCCCTGCGCGACTTCATCCAGCGATGGACAACTCTCTACCACACGGTGGAGAACGTCACCGAGCATCAAGCAGTCTGCGCCTTCAAGGCAGGCGTACGGTACAGAGAATTGTACCTAAAGTTCAGCCGAACAGGCGACATCTCCATGAGTAAGATGATGGAGAAAGCGGCTCGCTATGCAAATGGCGAAGAAGAGGACCGCATCCGGAGCGGCAAACACAAGACAGTCGGTGATGTTGACGGAGGTAACACTCGGGAGCAGAAGCAGAAAGCTCCGACCGCTCCGCAAGCAGAAGCTGCAGCCGTAACCAATGCCAAGTTCAAGGGCAAAGGGAAGGCGCAGTTTACCCCCAAGAAGAAGCCGTTCAATAATCCCATCCTGGACCAGCCCTGTCCGGTTCACACGAAGATGGACGAAGAAGGCAACCCCATATACGCGAAGCATACCACTCGACAGTGTCGCCTCCTGATCCAGGGGTTCAGCGAAGGGCAACCGAGTGAGAAGGACCATGAACAGGACGAGGAGGATAAGGAGGATCCGTTCCCCCAAGTCCATGCAACCCTGATGATCTTTGCTGACGTCGAGAGCAAGAGCCGACTGAAGCTGGTGAACAGAGAGGTGAACATGGCCACCCCTTCCAACCCCAAGTTCCTCAAACGGTCCCAGACTGCGATCACCTTTGACCAGTCGGATCATCCGGCACATGTACCCACCCCGGGAAGACAGGCCCTGGTCGTCGACCCGGTGGTAGAAGGAGTCCGACTGCGCAAAGTCCTCATGGATGGCGGCAGCGGCTTGAACATCATGTACGCCGACACCCTCAAGGGGATGGGCATCCCGATGTCCAGACTCAGCGAGAGCAGCATGCAGTTCCATGGAGTCGTCCCTGGACGGAAGGCCAAGTCACTCGGCTAGATCGCGTTGGACGTCGTTTTCGGCTCCGACAAGAACTTCCGCAAGGAAAAGCTGACGTTCAAAGTGGTTGACTTGCAGAGTGCTTATCACACAATTCTGGGTCGCCCACGTACGCGCACTTCATGGCCCGTCCATGTTACGTGTACCTGAAGCTGAAGATGCCGGGCCCGAAAGGTGTGATCACCATCACAGGCAATCGGCAGCGAGCTGAAGAGTGTCGGCAACAGGGATCAAGAATCGCGGACCAGCAGATGGTCATCCTCGAGCTGGACGAGTACAAGAAAATAGTCGACCCCGCTGACCTGATGCGCTCGAAAAAGTCGGCTTCAGAGTCTGCATTTCAGTCGGCGGGAGAGACGAAGAAAGTCAGCATCCACCTGACGGACGCCACTGCTGCCCCAACGAACATCTCCACCACCCTCGATCCTAAATAGGAAGCCGAGCTCACCCAATTCCTCCATGAGAACTGGGACATCTTCGCATGGAAACCCTCTAACATGCCAGGTGTACCCAGGGAGTTGGCTGAGCACCGACTGCACGTGGATTCCACGGCTCGGGCTGTCCGAGAATGCCTGCGCCGGTCCGCCGCACACAAGAGGAAGGCAATTGGGGAGGAGGTGGCCAAGCTGCTGGCAGCCAACTTCATTCGCGAGGTTCACCACTCCGAGTGGCTCGCCAATGTTGTCATGGTGCCCAAGAAGGACAAGTCGCTCCGAATGTGCATCGACTTCAAGCATCTCAATAAGGTCTGCCCGAAAGACCATTTTCCGCTCCCCCGCATAGATCAAATTGTCGATTCGACTGCGGGTTGCGAGCATTTGTCATTTCTCGATGCCTACTCGGGCTATCATCAGATCCGTCTGTATGGTCCCGATGAGTTAAAGACAGCCTTCATCACCCCATTCGGGTGCTTCTGCTACATCACTATGCCTTTCGGTCTGAAGAATGCAGGAGCTACCTTTATGCGCATGATCCAAAAATGTCTCCTCGACCAGATCGGTCGCAATGTGGAGGCATATATGGATGATATCGTAGTCAAGTCACGCAAAGGTTCCGACCTGCTGACTGACTTGGCAGAAACATTCGCCAACCTTCGTAGGTACGATATCAAGCTCAACCCAGCCAAATGTTCATTCGGTGTTCCCAGCGGAAAGTTACTCGGTTTCTTCGTTTCCGAACGAGGGATCGACGTCAACCCCGAAAAGATCGGGACCATCGTCCGAATGGAGAGGCCTGTCAGAATACACGATGTTCAACGGCTCACAGGTTGCCTAGCGGCTTTGAGCAGGTTCATCAGTCGACTCGGCGAAAAAGCGCTCCCTCTGTACCGACTCATGAAGAAATCAGATACCTTCGAGTGGACAGACGAAGCTCAAGCCGCATTCGACGACCTCAAAGTCCTACTTTCCACCCAGCCGGTTCTTACTGCTCCGCTCAGTAAAGAGCCCCTTCTTCTATATATCGCGGCTACAAATCAAGTCGTCAGTACTGTTCTTACAGTCGAGCGAGAAGAGGAAGCCAAAGCATACAAAGTTCAGCGACCAGTGTACTACGTCTCCGAAGTCCTAACTCCTTCCAAGCAGAGGTATCCCCATTATCAAAAACTTATCTATGGGATCTACATGACTGCGAAGAAGGTGTCTCATTATTTCCAAGACCACTCGGTATCTGTCGTTTCTGATGCTCCGTTGTCGGAAATTCTCCACAATCGAGACGCATCAGGCCGAGTGGCGAAGTTGGCAATGGAGATGATGTACTGTGACATCAAGTTTGAGGCCAAGAAAGCTATTAAGTCTCAAGCCCTGGCTGACTTTATAGCAGAATGGGTAGAACAACAGCAACCGACCCACATCTACTCGGCTCATTGGACAATGTTCTTCGATGGGTCTAAGATGTTGAATGGCTCCGGCGCTGGTGTTGTGATCATATCACCAAAGGGCGACAAGCTCAAGTACGTGTTGCAGATACACTTTGATTCCTCCAACAACGAGGCAGAGTATGAAGCTCTCCTCTGGATTGCGCATGGCCATCTCACTCGGCGTCCGTCGCTTGATGGTCTACGGCGATTCGGATTTGGTGGTCAATCAAGTGATGAAAGAGTGGGACGTCAGGAACCCCACCATGACCACATACTGCAATGCAGTGAGGAAGCTGGAGAAGAAGTTTGAAGGTCTAGAGCTCCACCATGTTCCGAGACTAAAGAACCAAGCAGCTGATGAGTTGGCAAAACTCGGATCCACTCGGAGACCAGTACCGAGTGATGTCTGCCTCGAGCACCTCCACCTTCCCTCAGTCAAAGAAGATCCCTTCACAGAGGAACCGGTACAACCCAAGAGCACAACAGATCCGACTGAAGTCGATGTACCTGTTGTGGTTGATCTGGTCATGGAGATTCTGGCTGTCATTCCCGATTGGACTGTGCCGATCATTGCATATATCCTGAGGCAAGAACTTCCAGAAGACGAAGTCCAAGCCAGGCAAATAGTCCGCAGGTCGAAGGCATTCACTGTCATTGATGGCCAATTGTACAAGGAGAGTGTTTCACGCGTTCTTCAACGTTGCATTTCCCCAGAGGAAGGGCAGTTGATCCTAGAGGATATTCACTCGGGAACCTGCGGTCATCACGCTTCTTCAAGAGCAATCGTCGCCAAGGCGTTCAGAGCCGGTTTATTTTGGCTGCAGGCAAATGAGATGGCTAAAGATATGGTCGACAAATGTGAAGGTTGTCAGTTCTACCCCAACAAGTCCCACAAGCCAACATCTGCATTGAAGACAATCTCTCTTGTGTGGCCATTTGCAGTTTGGGGATTAGATACAGTCGGACCATTCAAGACAGGCCAAGGAGGCTACACACATCTGTTGGTGGCAGTCGACAAGTTCACAAAATGGATAGAAGCCAAGCCCATCAAGAAACTCGACGCCTCAACAACTGTCAAGTTTGTCAGGGACATCATTTCCAGGTTCGGGGTACCTCACAGCATAATCACGGACAACGGGACAAACTTCGACTCGGACAGATTCAAAGGTTTCTGTGCGAGTCAGGGTATCCGAGTGGATTTTGCTTCCGTAGCACATCCTCAATCCAACGGACAAGCTGAGCGAGCGAATGGGCTTATTCTTCAAGGTTTGAAGCCCAGACTCCTGCGAGAGGTGGGACACGCTGCTGGCGCATGGGTCACCGAGTTACATTCAGTGCTTTGGGGCCTCCGCACCACTCCGAACAGATCAACGAGGCGATCACCGTTCTTCCTGGTTTATGGAGCAGAAGCGGTCCTTCCGAGTGACCTGCTTCATAATGCCCCACGAGTCGAACTCTTCTCCGAAGCTGAAGCAGAACAAGCAAGGCAAGATGGAGTAGATCTTCTAGAGGAGGAACGCGAGATGGCACTAACTCGCTCAACAATTTACCAGCAAGATCTGCGACGCTTTCATGCGCGTCACGTCAGGAATCGCACATTCCAAGCAGGCGACTTAGTGCTCCGAGTGGATCAGCAAAGACCCCACAAGTTGGCTCCGGCCTGGGAAGGGCCTTTCATCATCTCCAAGGTGCTGAACAACGGAGCATACAGACTCTACAACATTCAGAGGGAGACAGACGAGCCGCACGCATGGAACGGAGACCTCCTCAAGCGCTTCTATACGTGATCGTCGACTGAAGCTGCGATCCAGAATCGCCTAAGTATTAACTTTCTCCGAGTGTGCACTTAACGTCACACTCGGGGGCTTAGCTGCGATCCAGCATCGCCTAAGTATTACCTTTCTCCGAGTGTGCACTTAATGTCACACTCGGGGACTTAGCTGCGATCTAGCATCGCCTAAGTATTACCTTTCTCCGAGTGTGTACTTAACGTCACACTCGGGGGCTTAGCTGCGATCCAGCATCGCCTAAGTATTAACTTTCTCCGGGTGTGAACTTAACGTCACACTCGGGGGCTTAGCTGCGATCCAGCATCGCCTAAGTATTACCTTTCTCCGAGTATGCACTTAACGTCACACTCGGGGGCTTAGCCGCGATCCAGCATCGCCTAAGTATTAAACTTCTCCGAGTGTGCACTTCACGTCGCACTCGGGAACTTAGCTGTGATCAAGAATCACCTAAGTAATAACTTCCTCCGAGTGTGCACTTAACGTCACACTCGGGGACTTAGCTACCATCCAGCATTGCCTAAGTATTACCTTTCTCCGAGTGTGTACTTAACGTCACACTCGGGGGCTTAGCTGCGATCCAGCATCGCCTAAGTATTAACTTTCTCCGAGTGTGCACTTAACGTCACACTCGGGGGCTTAGCTGCGATCCAGCATCGCCTAAGTATTACCTTTCTCCGAGTATGCACTTAACGTCACACTCGGGGGCTTAGCCGTGATCCAGCATCGCCTAAGTATTAAACTTCTCCGAGTGTGCACTTCACGTCGCACTCGGGAACTTAGCTGTGATCAAGAATCACCTAAGTAATAACTTCCTCCGAGTGTGTACTTCACGTCACACTCGTGGACTTAGCTGTGATCCAGCATCGCCTAAGTATTAAACTTCTCCGAGTGTGCACTTCACGTCGCACTCGGGAACTTAGATGTGATCAATAATCACCTAAGTAATAACTTCCTCCGAGTGTGCACTTCACGTCACACTCGGGGACTTAGCTGCGATCCAGCATCGCCTAAGTATTAAACCTCTCCGAGTGTGCACTTCACGTCGCACTCGGGAACTTAGCTGTGATCAAGAATCACCTAAGTAATAACTTCTCCGAGTGTGCACCTCATGTCGCACTCGGGGACTTAGCTGCGACCCTGAATCGCCTAAGTTCTAACTTCCTCCGAGTGTGCACTACACGTCGCACTCGGGGACTTAGCTGTGATCAAGAATCACCTAAGTACTAACTCCCTCCGACTGTGCACTAGATGTCGCACTCGGGGACTTAGCTATGATCAAGAATCACCTAAGTACTAATCTTCTCCGAGTATGCACTAAACGTCGCACTGGAAACAACATTCAAACACAAGAGTAAACGCTTTCATTCGGATTCAAAAATTCTCGAAAAGATAGCTAACTCTGTGCGGATCAAGCTTACCCGCACCGATTTAAAAGTGTGACGGCCAACAGAAGTGGCCAAAGTACCTTATAGATAAACACTCGGCATACCGAGGATAAAGTTTCTTACGCGTCAGCTGGGCCAGCGCCAGGACTCGAGGGCTCCACGAAAGTGTCCAAGTCGATTCTGTCGGCGATGCGGGTAGCACTCTCAAGGAACGTCTCCATGAAGTCTTCGAATCGAAGCTTCTTCGTGTTGGCAACCTTCAGTGTCTTCAGTTTTTCCTCACGCACCTCCTTGCAATGGACTCAGACCAACGACAGAGCAACATCTGCACCGCAACGCGCTGCCGATTTCTTCCAAGACCGCACTCGGCTTGGAATCTCTTCCAGTCGCGCCATCAGGTTCTCCATTTCCTGCCGCGACTCGTCTTCTGGCCACAGTTCCTTCTTAATTCGGCCAACGACCTCTCTCAGTCGACCGATGAAAGGACCCACTTTGCCTACGCGGATATGCGCCCGAGCAGATCCCGATTGGCGTCCTCGTCGAGTGGCATGTTGTCCTGAATGGACCGCTCCACAGCCGCCGCTTCAGCTTCAGCATCTACGCAAAAAATCTGCGACAATAGGACAAACAGACAATAAGTGCCGAGTGTTACACGCATAGGACAAACAGACAATAAGCCACTCGGAAAAAGCAGGACTTACCAGCCAGACGCGTCATCATCTGCCGAGCCCAGTCGCTGACATATTTCTCTTGTGCTCTGCATCGTTTGTTCAGCACATCCATCTGACTCATCAGCGCAGTCCTCTGTTTCCCCATCTTTTCCACTTCCTCAGTCAACACCTTGTTCACTTCACGCGCCTGCTTCAACGACTTCTCCCGTTCCGCCAGGGCATCCTTCATGCCAGCCATTGCAAGCACAGCGAACTGATTCCTCTCCGCCTTGAGAGTCTCATAGGCTGATCCCATTGCACAAGTTTTCTGCCAACAAGAAACAAGGGACAATCAGAAAGTTCAACAGTTAACAGTCTAAGTTCTTCAGACCCCTGCCGACGCAAGCAGTCGACAGCGGTCTCGGGGACTACACCCAGTGGGTTCACTAAGAGTGACCCCACTGGCAATGCACCTCAAGCAGGCCTGCCCTATTAAGATGCATGTTATCACCTACGCCTCCGAGGCCAATACTACCCGACCTGAGTACAACTTACTCTCGGAGACTCTTACCGTAAGTGCACTCCGACTGCAACAACTACTCGCACTCGGTAATCCTATCTACAGACACAACCAAACTCAAGACAAAATGTATAAAGACAACTGTCGGTGCAAGCACTCGACAGATGTCTCGGGGACTACACCCACTGGGTTCACTCAGAGTGAACCCATTGCAAACAACAGCTGCTATTCAAGAACACCCAGTGGGTTGCAGGGGAAAAGTAAATACTTACTAGACCACTTACTCGGATATCATCGCGCAGCTCCAAGCTCCGCTGGTACAAGGCCGCAATGGAGTCATAGGCCCACTTGGCTTCTCCAGTCATCAGCTCCGCCTGCACCATAGCCCCCTTGGCCGCTCCCACTTGCTCCTCCGGAAGATGCTGGATGCTGAATTCAGCATGCGACGAACCTGGAATCGTCGGAGGTTCCTGAGGCATCCCAAGGTCCGCCCCAGTCGGCTCCTCCTCCACCAGCACTGGTTCAGTCGGCGGCGGCGCCTCTGTCGGCAGCACGTCGGCGGCGAGAGCGGCAGCGGGAGGAGCAGCCTCAAGAACAGGCTCCACAACTGGGTCGGCTCTCCCCTGGTCGCCCTCATCCAGGCAGATCGCCCCTGACAGGCCGAATGACACGAGGTCTCAGAAAAAAGAAAGAAGCACCTGGTTGGGACGCGATGGTATAAAACAATCGACGTTCCTACAACACACCTGGCTGAGACGAGACGACGTTGTCCGTGTCCATGGGGTCGTCTTCCTGACGCGCCGGAGAGGTGGCAGAAGTAGCGACCCTGTCGAGTGAGATCCAGTCGGCCAGTAAACAGAAGTTCACTCGGATATCAGAAAAAACTGAAAGCTGAGTACACTTACGTGGAGGTGACGGGGACAGCGACCCTCATTCGCGGCACAGCCTTCCGAGGTTTAGGCCCACTCGGCTTGGGCGCCTTAGAAGATTGGCCCGCAGGCTCAGCGGCGGCATCCCTGGTCCTCTTAGCGCTTCGAACACTCGGGACCACTGGAGCAGTAGGCGGAGCACTCGAAGACGCGGGAGGAGCTGAGGGGACAGCGGGCTCGTGTCGGCGCTTGGTCCGATGCTCCAGTTGTGGAGGTGGCGAGTCCTGCTCCTCGTCCTCTTCCTCCTCCTCGCTAGACTCTTCCTCCGACTCCCCATTATCGGAGACGTATTCAGCGCTCTCCACGCTGCCCTCCTCCTCCTCGGCCGAGTTCCCGTTCGAGACGGGAGAAAACCAGTTGGTCCACTCCTGCATAAAATTCAGTCGGCGACATCAAACGTCACACAGAGATTCAAGCAAACGACAAGATTAAGACAGTTAGGAGCACTCGACAAGAGTCTCTCACCTGATTCGGCGGAGGATTATCCGCGCAGAAGGGCTTCACTCGCTGTGATCCTTTGGGATTCTCGCAGGGGCCCGTGATCTGGAGCACCCACGAGGTCACCCTCTCCTCAGTCACGCCCACAACATTGGTCCGAGTGGAATCCTCGGGCGCCGTATAATCCCACATGGCGTGGTCGCGAGCCTGCAGAGGCTGGATCCGCCGACCAAGGAAGACTTCCAGCAGGTCTATACCGGTGACCCCCCTCCTGACGACGTCCACGAGTGCCTCAACCAAGGGCTGGACGTCGTTCTTCTCCGCCTTTGGGAGCGCGAGCTGCTTAGGCGGGGCGGGCCGGTCCAGACTAAAAGGAGGCAGCCCAGTCGACGCATTCGGACAGGCGATATCCTGGCAGTAGAACCACGTCGACTGCGAGTTCCTAACCGACTCGCTTAACTGAAGAGCAGGATAGCTACTCCGACTCTTCTTCTGGAATCCTAAACCCCCGCAGAGCTGGAGGAGGTGCGTCTTATCATCCGACTGGCTAAGTCGTTTGATAGTTTGGGATCGGGCGGAGAAGATGTGTTTGAACAAACCCCAATGGGGAGGGCAACCGATGAAACACTCGCACAAAACTATAAAGGCAGAAAGATGGGCGATGGCATTCGGAGGAAAATGGTGAAGTTGGGCCCCGAAGTGATTCATGATGCCCTTGAAGAAAGGATGCGGGGCAAAGAAAAACCTCGGTGGACATGGCTGAGGAGCAGGACGCGCTCCCCCTCCCGAGGCGCTGGCTCGACCTCGTCCTCCGCCGGCAGTCTCCAGGACTTATGCACGAGCACTCCATGCTCCACCAGCTGCAGCAGATCTCCCTCCGTCACCGTGGAGGGGAGGAAGTCTCCTTGGATCCACCCCGCCGGCAGCGGCCGCTGCCGCCGCTGAGCAGGCGCCGCCGCCTTGCCCTTCTTCTTCCTCGCCTCCATCTTGCTGGTCTGACCCTTGGTCATGGAGGCGACGGCGAACCCTCGAGAGGAAGGAGAAGGAAGGAGTGTAGGAGCACTGGAGGTGGCGAGGAAGACGGAGCAGGCGAGAGCGAAAGATTCGGCGAGCGTAGCGAAGAAGCCTCGCCGCCCAGATTTAAATAGGGTTCCGACTGGGTCACTGGCGGGTGGCCCCTAAACCTTGTCCGCCCGACCGGCCGCGGCGATATCAGTGGAGGAGTTGAAGGCGCGAGAATCGAGGCATCAGGCGCTACTCGAGTGCGCTGACGTCGTCCCCGCTGAGCGCGCGGAACCCGAAATTTGAGATCCCGGAAAATCCGCCGCTGTCAGTTGACCGGTCGCGTCAAAAGATGCCGCAGAAACACTCAGCTCCCGACAGTCTGCTTCGCAAGCACTTCCACTCGGATCGTTGGTCAGAAAAGATAAAATGGATAGAGGCAAGCAACGCTCAAGCCGAATCCATACCAGTCGGATCCGAACTTCAAGCACGCTTCGTCGTTTCAACCCCAATCCATTCGGGGACTAATGATGGGGTCATAGTCCTAGGATAGGGTCATAGGCCTGCCATAGAGGTCCTACCCAAGGACTACCCCACACAAAGGACAGGGCCCTAAGTCTGCCCCGACTGAATTAAGGAGTCTCCATCATTCAGTCGGTAACAGGTCCTGAATCATCCAGTCGGAGATTAGCATTCGGAGGATACCAGGCTAACCGACTGGCTACACTCGGTACATCGTAACCTCTCTCGAGGGAAACTGTCGTATGTTTCCGGGTGCATTTATTAGCATTTAGGGCATACGTTACCTGTAACGTACGCATTCAACCCCCGTTACTCCACCCCTATACCGGAACCGTTGCGGAGGGCAGCGCACTCTATATAAGCCGCCCTCCTCCACTGGTAGAGGGGTTAGCAAATCACTGTATTCCATATTACACTCGACAACAAGCTCCGAGAGCACTGAGACGTAGGGCTGCTACCTCCACCGTAGAGGGGCCTGAACTCATACAACCTCGCCGTAGCTAGGACTCTGCCCATCTCATTCGTACCCTACACATCTACTGTCAGGCTTATACCCACGACAGATGCGGTGTAATTAATTACATGGGTATTAATTTTACAGGTGTATTTATTTATAGTTTTATACCAAACTTTTATAGCACATATCATTTTATAGTTTTATACCAATACTGGCCGTGGGGTGGGGCGGGCCGCCGATTTGACGCCGCCACAGTGTTCCGGTTAGCGATGCTGGCCAGCCAGCCGGTGGCAATCGCACGAACACGGATTAATTAATTAATCGGGCTGGAAGACACAGATGAATCTCTTCTTTTGTTTGAAATTTCTCTTCCTTTTTCATTGTGGCACTGAAATTTGGATACAGCGGAAAATGGGAAACGGTGGGATTTCGGTAGGTTTATGGAGATCTTGAGGACGGCCGACTTGTTAATCGCTTTTTTCATCGGGGTTGTGCTGGAGAGGTGCTATTATGGGTCTAACCATTTTCACTTATTTATAGTTTTATACCAAACTTTTATTTCTTTGTAACTTATAAAAATAATGTATAATTTTAGTTATAATGTTTTTTGTTATACATAGAAAAAATAATGACATATTTGTATACAATTCTAGCACTTATCATGCAAACCATTCTCTTAGTAAACATACAATATTTGTAATATTTCATTATTGTTTTGTATTTCATGCATTGACTGTTCTAAATATTTATTCACTCGAGTGTCCAAAGGTTAAGGTAAAAGAAAAATTTAAGCCTACACAAATTGATTTTTGGGGAACAAGAATCGTAGTGTATATGTATGTATCATGTTCTGTTTGATCCTTATAAATATCTTGAATAAGAGTTCTAACGCATGTTATCTAACCTATATCTAGACATAAATTTCTAGAATGAATGATTGTCTATTGATACCCGTGTTTTGCATCGTAATAGCAGCATTAAAATTGTCATTTTTTGTAATTTGATTTGTTTTGAGCATATTTTATCGGATTTATGTTTTTGTGGAAACACACCAATCATGTTTTGAATGTACATTTGGTGTGGCACACATCCTAACTTTATTGAAGAGAAATGATATCTGGCAAACGCTATGTTTGCCGTCCGATCTCGTAGCACGGATCTTTGCACAGGTATGATACCACGTCAGGTTTTTAAAATTATTTGCTCCAACTAGCTGCCAAGGCAAACTCTCCTTTATTTTCTCCCAAAAATAACTATGAGATCTAATTCTAAGAAAGAAGAAACAATCGGGTTTTGAATGTGCATATGGTGTTACACACGTCCTAACTTTATTAAGGGGAAATGATATCTGGCTGACGTTTATTGGGAAAGTTTTATCAACGAACGCCCTATTTGCCGTCCGTTCTCACAGCACGGATGTTGGTGGAGGATTGATGCCACGTCAGGTTTTTGAACCATTCACAACCAGCTGTCAGGGCAAACACTCCTTTATTTCCTCCCAAAAAAGAACACGACTATGCATGAAGGAGTGGTGGGCCACTTGAACTAGATAGTAGGTTGTGAACTCATGTGGTATATCTTGTGAACCTACAGTGTTTTAAATTTGTTGTTTCATTTGAAATTCTTGGGCCGACATGTACTTGCAATTAACCTAGTGGTTGTCTTGTTATTATTGGAGCGCTGCTGGTTCATTTTGTGTCCAAGGATAACTTAATCCTACCATTTATTATATTTTATATACTACATTGTTTTCTACTTCCTCCATCACGGTTTAGAAGACACAGTTAAACTTGCGTGCATTTCCAAAATAGACAAGGTTTAAGACGCGAAAGCAATTACTCCTATTAATTAGTACTAGTACTACTCATGCATGCGCCCTCCCAATTTGCTGCTCACGCATTAGTATAGTATTTTCTTAGTTGATTAGGTGCATTAGCATCTACACCTGCTACATCTCACAACCAATCGATGACTACCTTGGTCCCAGAGATTTTTCAAGCGTGCCTTCTAATCCGTGATGGAGGAAGTAGTAATTTCACTGGTATTTGCTAACTCATAATTTAATTTTAGAAAATGGTTGGTGGTGGTTGACATCGTCTGGGGTTACAGGGAAGTTGCCGCTGCAGGACCCTCAGTACAGGAGATGAAGAGGACAACGAGGTGAAGATACCCAAGAAGTCACAGATTAATTGATCAAGTCATTCATTCTCCTCCATAGTTTATTCAGATTTCTATTTTCGTGCCCTTGGTTTTTTAGTTGTGCTCAGTTTTCTCCAAGCCAACTAACTTTGCTTTCTTTTGCCCTCCCTCACTAATAGAAAACAGACATTTCGTCCGGACCTTTAGTCCCAGTCGGGTTTGGGCCTGGGACTAATGTGAGCATTAGTCCCGGTTTCAACGGCCATGAGCGGACGGGGGCACGACCATCTTTAGTACCGGTTGGAATGGGACCTTTAGTCTCGGTTGGTGATACCAACCGGGACTAAAGGGGTTGTGGTAGGTTGGGGGCCTGCGAGCCCCTTTAGTCCCGGTTGGTATCACAAATTGGGACTAAAGTAGACCTACAGTCCCGGTAGGTATATCCAATCGGGATTAAAATCTTCCCTATATAAAGCTCTCCTTCTTCCAGCCTGAGTCCAAGCTTTCTCTCATCTCTGTTTCCTTCCCCAAGCTTGAGTTGATCCACCATTTTTGCCAAGATTTGTCAAGATTGAAGGTATCCCATCTATCCAAGTGTTCTAAAAGGTTAGCAACTTCGTCCTTTCATCTCTCGTTGCTGCCGCGATCGAGGGATGTCGCTGGGGTAAGCCCATGGGCCGACGACGATGGTGGCGGACTTCCTCTTTCCCGCGTCTTGGGGGTGGTGTAGGGCTCCTAACGTGTGAAGGCGCAGCCAATTGGTCTTTTGCAACGTGGTTGCGATGGCTGCGGTAGACGGTGGCATGGCGGCTAGCCCTGCCTCGGGAGGCGGCGGCCACAGGTGCGGCGGACGGCCTGGCCACGGGCGACGGCGTGGGTGCGGGCGCGACAAAGGCTGCGGTCGGCGGTGGGTTAAGCGGGGGCACGCCATCTAGCTTCGTATCGGTGGCGGCATAGAGGGCCTGATGGGCAGGTTGGCGGCATGCGTGGTATGGCCTTTGGTAAGATCTGATATGGCCGGTGCGGACCACGCTTGCACGGCGACAGAGATCGGTGGCCGCCCGTGCACACGTTTCTAGATGGAGGTTCGTCGAGCAAATACGGGTGAAACCTCTGCTCTAGGCTAGTTGCCTAGGCCGACGATGGTCGCGCTCTTCTGTGTCGTCCCCTTTCTAAAGGCGTCGTCATGGAGAAGATCCACACTTCTATCTGCTACCTCTGGAGAAAACCCTAGATTAGTTTGTCTGATGACGACGACACACTAATGGCTCTATATTTCAAGCATTTTTAGAGCTCATTTGTTGCACGTTCTCTTCATATATTATTAACGGAAAAGCGAAACAGTCAACCTGCATCGACGGGCGAGCAGTCGCCTGACGCGCCTCTTCGCCTGAAACCACGCAACGACCGATCCTCTCGTCTGCCTGAGCGACCGAGCAAGGGTCGTCTCGATGGAAATCTCTGCCGATGGATGTTTTTGGATCGACCGACCGGGTAGATGGGCTGCTTGTGGTGCATAGAGGCCCAGTTAACTAGCGGGTTTCAAAATTTCCTCCAGAGTAGCTGCCCTTTAGGACTTCTAGCCCACGAATATGCAAACGTGGAATCCACGGCAGATTAGACGGCCAAGAACGGCCAAAATCTGAAATCCAACGACTGACCAACCACATGCCTAGACAGCGGATCCAGCGGCCCTAAATGTCTGGATCAGAAAAATGAACAGTTAAAAACCCAAATCGCTGAAAGGGTTCGCTTTAGGTGCGGTTTTACTGTCCTAAATGTGCCATTGAACCAAATAGTTGTCCATTATGTATGTTTATCGGTATTTACACTTTTTCTTGTGAGCATTCACATGTAGTATTTTATTAGTTTTCTTTTTTGAGTGCAAGTGTTTTAGAGCAATCTAGGACCAAGCATGATGAAATGACCAAGGATGGGTTCAATGCGGAGTCATCCAGGAGTTAGATTTAGCCACTCCGGAGGTCGGAAAAGTGATTTTTTTTCAAGGTGCGTCAAATCAAGATCTAAGACCAGGAAGCATCGTCCATACGAATCCGCGAACCCAAAAAATATCAAATTCCGAGTTATATAAAGAAATGGCGATCGATTTACCGCTTACCGGAGAGGGACACATTGAAAGACGACTTTTCATGTGACTATGGCTGGACGTTTGGCTGGTCGTATTTTCGGCTTCAGTAGTGCTACGCATCGTCACTTTCTAGTGTGAGTTTCCCTTTGTTAGTTTTGGTGCTTTCTGGGATTTGTACTCGTCGTTTTTAACGTTTATTTACGGAATGCTAGCCGAGAGTTGCACATGCGGGATGGTCGGTGTCACCGTAGCTGACAATGTAGAGTTGCTGCTAAGTTTTCTGTTTGTTTCAACGAGTGTTGGCTATGTCCTTTACAATCCTGTTGACCTATTCTATGCGACGCATTGGGTGCCACCGTAGCAGAGTTGCCGCTAAGTTTTCTATTTGTTTCAATGAATGATGGCTTTGTCTTTTGGAAGTACAATTCTAATGACTTGTTCTATGTGACATGTTGGTGTTATCGTAACAGAGTTGCGGCTATAAGTTTTCTTTGCCCATGAGCATAACTAGACCAATAAAATGTTTTTCTTTACGCATGACGTCTGGCTTGTTTAGTGTTAGGAAGAAGATTCTGCTAGGACTTCGTGAGACAGCTAACCTAGAGAACGGTTCTTGTTTCTTGTGTTCTGAGAACTCACCAGCGCGGTGTTTCAACACATCTCTGTTTATTTGAAGCTAGGGTATCAGCACTTGAAAAATAATAACAAAGCCAGCAATGGGCCAGGCTCTTGCTTTGGAAGGGAATCATGGATGAACGGATGCATCATTTTGCCGTGCTGCACGGCGCATCGTGCATTAATCATGTGTGTTTAGGCTGTTTGACCGTTGCTTTCCCGTTGTTTAATCGGTTATCTTAACCTTGAGCATCCCCAAAGCAGAAACTGGAAATGGCAAAAGCCCCCTCCTTTCTATGTCTGCCGGCCCTCCGTCATTTGATATCTTATTTTAAATAAAAACACTGAAGATATAATAACATGGATCGAAGGAAGTACCATTGTCAGCCTGTGCCATGTCGTTGTCCATGAAGATGCAGATACTGTTGGTGTCTGCTTATCCATTACTAGTTAGTACTAATTGCTTCTGTCGATGACGATGGGTCTGGGATGGCGCCCTCGTTGGTATTCTACTGGATTAATTAGCTGTGCATGGGACAAAATGCAACATAACCTTGTCCTCGTTGCCTGCGTCCCATAGAAAAGTACTACTACTCTACGCCCTGTCAAGGCCAAATCCCGGTAGGCGGTAGCTCAAGGAGAATGATGCATGGCTACCGTACCACCTGCACCATTATTTCCCCTGTCAACGTCCTTCCTTCCTTCACCCTCACGCCTTCATGCCGCTGGCGCCGTGTCACTCTCTCCTCTTATGCTCGCTAGCTTTCGCACATAACTGCTGCAGCTGACAAGAGAAGAGATCCCGCAGCTCAACGGCCCGAGATCGAGGGGACAAGCCATTCACCCAGCTCACGGTAGACCAACTTATTGCGTCGACCTTCAGTAATAATTAGTGTTGTTTCACAGCAGCTACAGGCGGGCTTAACAAATCCAGCCCTCAAACTTTTGTGGACCCGATCGTGCACGTCGTTAAATTGGTTGATAACATCTCAGCCTGGGCATTCGGGAATTTTGGTTATTTCGGTTTGGGTAGTTCGGTTTATGGGTAATTCGGGTATTCGAAAATGGGAACCAAAATTGTTTCTGGCAAAAAAATATCCGAATTCAAATTACCCAAAATTTTGGTTCGGGTAATTCGGGTACCCAAAATATCCAAAATATTGGGAACATACATCAAGTTTTGATATGAATAACTCGGATAGTATGGGTATTTTTAGTAATATGGGTATTTCAGTTAGTATGGGTAACAAGTTAGTGTAATAATAGCATAAAATTTTTGGACAGTATGAATAATTTGGGTAGTATGGGTATTTCGGGTTTTCCACACTAGAACACGAACCCTAACCCGAAAACCGAATAGTCAAGAAATGAGAACCGAACCCTTACCCGATACCCGAATTACTCGACAATTCGGGTAATTCGGTTCGGTTCGGGTTTGGGTAGCAGGTTCGATACCCAAACGCCCAGGGTGAATAACATCTCAAATTTTCCTTCTCACAACTATACACCTTATTTAACATACCTCAAAGTCATGCAACTACGTAAATAATGCACTAGCCAAGTCATTGGGCCATAAAATTTGGCATGTGTTAACCTACATGCTAGATATGAAGAAAATCATGCATGGCTGCCCTTAACTTTCCCGACGTTTTTGTCGTCCTTCTCACAAAAGTAGCGGTCGAAAACGCAGTATGGATCGAACCGGATCAGCTCATTGTCGGAGCTATCTGACCCATCGGTGTCCTTCTTCTCCTCCTTGGAATGCAGTCTGGACATGACACGGGCTGTCGGATTCTGCTTTCGGGCAAGGACGTGTGTGTTCCTCCGTTGCTGCTTCTTTACAATCCGGGTGTGGATGGCTTCCTCCTCTACGGCAGTTGTGTCACTGTATCAACCGCCTCCGTCATCGCCATGTCGGCAGTGAGCCGGGCCTCTGCCACCATCATCCTTTCCTTCCCACGGTAGGCACACCTGTCCTATTAGCACTCATACTCCGATGGATTGGTGATGAGGAAAGGGAGATTGGGAGGCTTTCGGGAGGACCGCGATGGTCCAAACTTGGAGGATCCAAGCGTCCGATGCGCCGACGCAATGGACTCGCGTCGGACAGATCCCGTCGTCAGTAAGGTGTTGTCCTCCCGGGAGCGACGGGGTGTAATGCATACGTTCATTTCCTCCTCATATCCGTGCGGAGCAACACTCCATTCGATGGATCTAGAATGGTCGGAGTCAGATCTGTTGTCTGCCATGTCCAAGAAAGCCGGAGATCGGCGGACGGGTGCTTGGGTGGCGAAGTGAAGTGGGGTGAAGTGAATGGATAGAGTTTGGTTCAAGAAAATAATGGAAACAAATATATGCGGGGTCGGGTGAGCCGATGTGAGCCAAATCCGACATAACGGACGAGTTTGAACCTGCTTCCGTTCTATATTTAAATTAAATATGAAGATGACAATCAATCTAAACATTTTTTATTTCAATTTAAGACATTACATCATCTTTTTAACAGTTAGTGATCGAACGGTCCGCTCGGGTACGAAGCGGTTTGAGGCTAGGGATCCCGAAAAGCTGTCCAAGCCAGGTCGGCACAACCAAAGTAGGCACGAAGCAAAGCTCCTCCTTTCCTATGGACACCTCCGGTTTTGCTAATCGATCGATTGAACAGCTCTATAATAAATTGTTGAATATAATTGCCAGTTGATGACTTCTCCCTCTCGCTGCCGTGCTTTAATTGGAGTGCATGCGATGCATGGACCCTTTCTATCCTCTGCTCTCCCCGTTTGACCTCTACTTTCCCCGTTGTTTAATCGATTATTATCTTTCTTTCTTTCTTAGGTCCTGTTTGAAATCATAATAGATTATAATAATCTGAATTATGAACGTAGATTATATAATCTGGTTTATAAAAATAATCCAGGTGAGCATGTTTGGAGGCCAGATTATATAAACTGTAAATCAATTTTTGAATTGTACAATGACATGTTTGCCTTCAGTTTACAAGAAAAAATAAGAAAATGGCGGTGGCACTGCGTAATTCTCTTGAAGTTTACAAGGATAACCCGTCATTTATAATCCATAATCTCATTTTAGCTGGGGTAGAGAAGATTATGAGATTATAATAATCTGGTCATCTAGTTTATAAAATCTATAATATAAACTGTCCTGTTTAGAAATACAATAGATTGTAAAACCAGATTATATAATCTGGATGGTTCCAAACAGGACCTTAGTAGCCTTTCTGTCTTTCTATCCTTTGAGACGAGAAATGCATGCACTGATGTTTGCGTTCAAAGAGAAAGAGGGACCGATCCTCTCGGTGCTGTCGAAGCGTCTCTGCGCTCTACGGAAGCAGCAGGAAGTGTTCTATCCAGCAGATGGAAGAGTCCGTCGCCGCCAGCAAGACGCTTGACCAGGAGCAGAAGGAGGCGATGCGCTCCAAGGCCGCCCTTGCCGCCATCATCGACGAGCTGGAGCTAGCACCTCCGTGAGCCACTCGCCGCCGCCCTTGCCGACGATCTCTCCACCATGCATGCCCCTGCTGCCGGGTCCTCGCCCTTCGCTTCTAATTCTTCGTCCATCAGGACATCCTCGTCCTTCAGCTGCACTATTTCCAATTCTGTCTTTTACTAGAATCCTGGTGAGTATTTTCTATGCGAGGTGTTGGGTGTTTTTTTAACCAGTTAAAAGACTTTTCATTTTCATTAATTAACAAGAAGAAAAATGTACGGCTAATTAACGGAAAAACCAGGCTAAAACTTATACAATCCAACCCAAATGGCATGGGTACTACCGGCCAATCTGGTCCCCGACATGAAACATAGATATACAAATAAAAACATCTAGTCGCAAGCGTCATGGTCATCAACGGCTGCCTCCGAAGCCAACCTGCAAGAAGCTGCATCATGGCGGCATATGCCAACAAAAGGCCACGCGCGTGAGTAACCTACAGCTCCGACTTTGATAACGAGCCTCGCAAGGGAAATATGCAGGACTTCCGCCAACCGTGCCTTCCGCATCCGACCACCTAGTGTATGTCATCGTCATCGCCTGGACCCGCTCCACCTCAGCTCCGACTTCAAAGCAACCAAGCAACCCATGAAAGAACACCTCGGACACGTCCGGAAGAACCGACTACCAAAATCCACACCGCGACCCGAGCTCGTGTGGGACACCATCATCGTTGTCAAAACAGAAACCAACGCACCGTCTCAGCAAACCACGCGGCTAAGATGCCCCCATCCACCGGTCTTCCCGTCGTGGCCGGCTGAGAGACGATGCCCCCAAGGAGGAGAAAGACGCGAAGACGCCTTCGTCGCCCGATCCAGCAGATCTGAGGTTTCCTTCCGGAACCAAAGCCATGGGAAGGAGGGGCACACCCCATGACGACGCTTCCAAGAAAGGTCGCGACACCCGCGGGCGTCCGTCGTTGTCGGCTCCGATGAGGATCAGAGCTGGGATTTCTCCCGAAGATGCGTCAACCATCTGCCACCAACGACAGCCGCTCACCAATCACCATCCCCGCTGAGAGCAAACTCACTCTAGACGAGAGATCCCTAGATCCGCCACACCAGCCTGGCAAAAAATGTTTCTCCTTGCGTCTTGTCTACTTCCCTGGTTTGTTTAGCACTGGGAAGATTCTGCTGGTAGGACTTGGTCAGACAGTTGACCTGACATAGAGAACAATTCTGGTTTCTTGTGTTCCTGGAACACTTGTCCAGCTCGATCCTCCGCTCGTTTGATTGATTCAAAATGGTAGGAGAGCATACTCCTCTCTTTTTTTTTACTCTGTTTATAAGATTTATGTCAAGTCAAATTTTACAAAGTTTGACTAAATTTATATTAAAAATATCAACATCTACAATACCAAATATATATAGTTTGAAACTGTGCTTCATAAAGAATCTAACAATATAGATTTAATATTGTGAATGTTCATACTTTTTTCTAAGAATTTGATCGAAGTAGAGATACTTTGACTTTAGACAAAAAATATACGAGGACTAAAAAAACGGAGGGAGTACCTAGCAACTAGCAAGCCGTATGTGTGGCATCATAGATTTTCGGTTGTTTTGTTAGCTCTGGTAGTTCCTTTCCAGACTCGTTGGATGTGTTGGTGGCTTCAGTAGTGCTCTGCTTGGTCGCTTTCCATTGTTCATGTTTCCTTTCTTTGTCTGTTTGTTTTTTCTCTTAAAAAAAATATTGTAGGTACTTTGTCAGACAGCTGACCTGAAGAAAAACTATGGTTTCTTGTGTCATGAGAACTCTCCAACGCCGTGTTAACGCATTTGCTTCTTTCATGATAGGTTATGAGAATTTGAAATGTAACAATAAAAAGCCAGTAGCAATGGACCGGGCTCTTGCTTTCGAACGGAAGGGAATCATGGATGGATGGATGGATGGATGCATCATTTTGTCACGATCCAGGGCGCGCCTCATGCCTTAATCATGTTTGTTGTTTGTCCATTATCTTTCGCTTAAGCATGCACTCCCCAAAGCGGAAACTGGAAAGAGCAAAAGCCCTCTCTTTAGATGTATGTCCCCGTCCTTTGGTGCTCATTCTATCTTCTAACACACATAATTATTACAGGCATGATCCAACGTACGATCAGACCAAAGTCGTTTCCGCGTTAATCCTGAGAAGATTCAGACAGTCCACCACAGACACAATACCACGAACAAACCGCTGGAACAAACTAAATCCAATTCAATTGAACTGGCGTATGAAACAAAAACCAAGCATCACATCGACCATCTGAAGTCGGAAGTACAACATGAATGTATGTGTGGCGGATGGTCAGCGCGCCATGGAGATGGAGCCGTCCTTGATCAGGCTGTTGCTGAGCGACTTGAAGCGCTGCCTGGAGTACTGCCGTGACGCTTTCCTCCAGTCCGTCCCGGCTTTCATCATCGCGACGAACTCCTCGAAGCTGACCCGACCATCCTGCACGCCATCGATCGACGATCACGGAGTATATATAGATTCAGAATAATCTTGGAACGATCATAACAGCTTGTACGATTCCGGTAAGGAGGTAAGGAGTACCTTGTCGGTGTCGACCTCCTGCAGGACGTGGTCGACGACGGCGTCGTCGGCCTTGCCGGAGTCATCGATGAGGGCGTCGGCCAGCTCAGCGCGCTCGATGTAGCCACTGCTGTCGCGGTCGAAGAAGAGGAAGGCCTTGCGGAGGTGTTGGTCGTTGGAGAGGCGCTGCAGGTGGATGGTGATGGCGACGAACTCGGCATAGTCGAGGTAGCCGTCGCCGTCAACGTCGGCGGCCTCCATGAGCAGCTCCATCTCGGGCTCGGCCAGCTTGGACCCCACCCTGGCGAGGCCGGCCTTGAGCTCCTCCAGCGTGACCCGGCCGTTGTTGTCCGTGTCCATGAAGGCGAACATCTCCTTGATCACCTCCACCTCCTCCGCCGACAGGTGCTCGGCGATCACCCGCATCGCCTTCTTCTTGAAGCGGTTCATGACGGAGAACTGCTTCAGCCTCGCCCGCACCACGTCCCCCAGCGGCACGTTCGGCGCCTTCTTCGCGTCCTGCAGCCACGGGTGCGCTGCATGCACGCGTACGTACGTAAGTACTAGATTGATAGATGGTCGATGAGCGTATGTCCACTGTTGACGACGATGGAGCTAGCATAGGCATAGCATAGACGCCATTGACGCATGCTTGAGTTGAGATCACGTATGATATGCATGCATGGTTAATTACCGAGGACTTGGCGGGCGGTGAGGCGCTTGCGGGGGTCCATGTGGAGCATCTGGCGGACGAGGCTCTTGGCGCTGTCGGAGATCCGGGGCCAGGGCTCGCGGTCGAGGTCGAGCGCGCCGCGGAGGATGGAGCGCGCCACGCCCTGCTCCGTCTCGGCCCAGAAGGGAGGGACGCCGCAGAGGAGGATGTAGAGGATGACGCCGGCGCTCCAGATGTCCACCTCGGGGCCGTAGCTGCGCCGGAGCACCTCCGGGGCCATGTAGTACGGGCTGCCCACGATCTCAGTGAACCGCTCGCCTGCACCATGCATGCACATCAGATTTTACTCGGTCTCGCAGCTACTCTCTCCGTTCCTAAATATAAATCTTTTAAGAGATTTCATGGGTCTACATACGAAATAAAATGAATGAATCTACACTTTAAAGTATGTCCATATACATCCGTATGTAGTTCATTAATGAAACTTCTAGAAAGACTTATATTTAGAAATGGAGGGAGTACTTCGTATTAGCATCTACCATTATTTGAAAAAAAAATAGAAGAAACAACCTCGGCACGTGTTTCAAGTAACACTAAGGAGAATACACTTATTTGACCTAGAAAGGATCGTTTGCTAAGTTTTCGCTCTCGTCGCGGTCCAGATGGGTACTATTGATTGATTGATTGATTAAAAAAACATGCATGCAAAATTGTTGGGCCTTTCCTTAGCATGTGTAGTGGGCTCGACTGAATTGAAGAAGTGTCGTTGTTTTAGTACAAAATTTGTATTAATTTAATATTAAATTTACGTCATTTATTTTGGGATAGATGAAGTATATATGTGAAGATATAAAGTTTTCTATATAGAAAAAGTGAAGATTGAAAGAAGTTTTTTTCTTGACTTGAAAGATTGAAAGAAGTAGTCTTGAGCGAACTGTGTGCATCCCTGTTTCTTCTGTTGACTTTGGAAGGCTTGAAGAGGCAACCATCCATCAGACTGTCAACCAACTTAGTACGGAGGGGAAATGTTCACTCAAGATGGTTGACGAACGAACGTATCCGCGTGGTGGAGACCAACCATACTCGCAACGCAAGAGGCGTGTGGCGTGTCTCGCCCACATTTGCTGCGTCCAATAAACTAGTATGCACATAAAAACCAGTTTGTAAAAATGGCATAGACACACTCCCACTAACAACGCCACGAAAAATCCAATGATATAAGCCTACAACAGCTAGGCCTTAGTCTGGCATTGCCTTAGTTCATAATTCTCTGTTTTATTTTACTCGAACACAATTTTCTGTAAACTGTTTAGAACGAATTTTGTGTAAATGGAAGGAGGAGGAGGAGTTGTGCAAGCTAGCAAGCAAAGGAAGGAACAGGCAGGCAGGCAGGCGGACCTGGTCGGAAGAAGACGGAGAGGCCGAAGTCGATGGCCTTGAGCTGCGCGTCCTCTTCCTTGCCGGCGTAGAGGAAGTTCTCCGGCTTGAGGTCCCGGTGCATGACCCCGTGCGCGTGGCATGCCCGCACCACCTCGGCCACCGTCCTGGCGGCCGCCGCCGCGGCGCGCTCCGTGTACCGCCCGCGCGCCACGATCCGGTCGAACAGCTCGCCGCCGTCGCAGAGCTCCATGACGAGGTGCACGGCGTCGTCGTCCTCGTAGGCGGCGCGCATCCGCACGAGCGCCGGGTGGTCCGGCAGCGACGCCATGATGGCCACCTCGCGGCGCACGTCGGCCACGTCCACGGCGGTCCGCAGCCGCGCCTTGGGGATGGACTTGCACGCCAGCCGCTCCCGCGCCGCGCCGCGGTCCGTGGCGAGCCGCGTGACCCCGAACTCGCCGCGCCCCAACTCGCGCCCCAGGTGGTACTTGTCCGTCACGCGCAGCCGCGGGTGGTGCGGCACCACGCCGTCCAGCACGCGCGCCGCCGAGGTAGCCGAGCCGCCGCCGCCGCGCTGGGCGTACGGGTTGGGCTTCGCCTTGCCCCGCGGCCGGGGCCGTGGCTTGGGACTCGCCCTGGCGGTGTTGCTGCCGCTCGGTCTTGGAGGCGTCGCCGGCCTCTTCCTGTCCTGCGGCCGTGCTCTCGCTCGCTCTGGCTGGGACGAGGCGACGCAGCAGGAGAAGCACGCGTTGCCCATCGGTTCGACCCCGATGACGGCCTCTTAGAAGCTTCCAGACGCTTCTGCACCTCCACCGCTTCCTCAAGCTAGCTAGTGCATGGGTGGCGCAGACACGATCGACATGCAGCTGTCGCTCCAGGCTGCAGGCAGCAGCCGCTGTGATCAAGATTCAAGGAGGACCGAGCTTGTTCCCTCGCTGGTCGTGTAGCTGGCTATAGCTTGGTAGGTAGCTGGTGCGTGCCTGATATTTACTCGATCGCTCGCCGGGAGGGAGGAGGGAAAGGGTCCATGCATCGCATGCACTCCAATTAAAGCGCGGCAGCGAGAGGGGGAAGCCATCAACTGGCAATTATACTATCATTATTTAACAAATTTTTAGAGATGTTCAATCGATCCATTAACAAATTCGGAGGTGTCTAGAGGAGGAAAGGAGGAGCTTTGCTTCGTGCCTACGTTGTGCCGACCTGCCCTGGACAGCTTTTGGAGAGGATCCCTAGCCTCGAACCCTTTCGTACCCGAGCGGACGACCCGGTCATTGACTGACAAACAAATGATATAGCGTCTTAAATTCGAACCAAACATCCACATATTCAATTTAAATATAGAACGGATACAAAAAGGCTTAGACGCGTCCGTTACATCGGATCCGGTTCACGCGGGCGCAACGGATCTGAGCCCGTCGAATGGAGTGTCATCCTGCACGGATATGATGAGGAAATGGATGTATGCCTTGCACTCCGTCCCTCCTGGAAAGATAACACCTTACTGACGACGGGATCTGTCCGACGCGAGTCCATTGCGTCTGCGCGTCGGGCGCTCGGATCCTTCAAGGTTGGATCGCCGATCGCGGTCCTCTCCGGAGCATCTCAATCTCGTTTTCCCCATCACCGCTCCGTCGAAGTATGAGTGCTAACGGGACCGGTGTGCCTACCGTGGAAAGGAGTGGATGACGGTGGCCGAGGCCCGGCTCACTGCCGACATGGCAACGATGGAGGCGGTTGATGCGGTGGCTCGACTGTCATAGAGGAGGAAGCCATACACACCCGGATTGTAAAGAAGCAACAGCGGAGGAACACGCGCGTCCTTTCCCGAGAGCAGAAACCGACGGTCCGTGTCATGTCCGGATTGCATCCCAAGGGGGAGAAGGAGGACACCGATGGGTCAGACGGCTCCGACAATGAGCTGATCCAGCTTGATCCATACTGCGTTTTGGACCGCTACTATCGTGAGAAGGGCGGCAAAAATGTCAGAAAAGGTAAGGACAGAAGTTGATGATTTTCTTCATATCTAACATGCAGGTTAACAGATGCCAAATTTTATAGCCCAATGACTTGGGTAGTGCATTACTTACGTAGTTGCATGACTTTGACGTATGCTAAATAAGGTGTATAGTAGCGAAAAGAAAATTTTAAGATGTGATCAACCAGTTTAACGACGTGCACGGACGCATCCACGGTAGTTTAAGGGCTGGATCTGTTAAGTCAGTTGCTGTGAAACAGCACTAATTATTACTAAGGGTCGACGCAATGAGTTGGTCTCCGGTGAGCTGGGTCAATGGCTTGTCCCCTCGATCTCGGGCCGTTGAGCTGCGGGATCTCTTCTCTTGTCAGCTGCAGCAGTTATGTGCGAAAGCTAGCGAGCATAAGAGGAGAGAGTGACACGGCGCCAGCGGCATGAAGGCGTGAGGGTGAAGGAAGGAAGGACGTTGACAGGGGAAATAATGGTGCAGGTGGTACGGTAGCCATGCATCATTCTCCTTGAGCTACCGCCTACCGGGATTTGGCCTATCAAGGGCGCCATCTCAAGCCCAAAGCAGGCGTCAATAGCATCTGCATCTTCATGGACAACGACATGGCGCTGCATATGGCACGGGCTGACAACGATACTTTCTTCGATCCATATTACTTGTCGTTCTAACGGTTGTATCTTCAGTGTTCTTTTTCTCTGAAAACAAGATACCAAAGGCCGGAGGGCCGGCAGATATAGAAAACAGGGGGCTTTTGCCATTTCCTGTTTCCGCTTTGGGGGTGCTCAAGGTTAAGATAACCCATTAAACAACGGGAAAGGCAACGGTCAAACAGCCTAAACACACATGATTATTAAGGCATGAGGCGTCATGCAGCACGGCAGAATGATGCATCTGGCCATCCATGGTTCCCTTCCAAAGCAAGAGCCTGGCCCATTGCTGCTGCCTATGTCATTATTTCCTTCGTTTTTAAATATAAGTTTTTTGAAAGAATCACTACGGACTACGTACGGAATAAAATGAGTGAATCTATACTCTAAGGTATATCTATATACATCAATATGTAGTTTTTAGTACAATTTCTAAAATGACTTATATTTAGAAACAGAGAGAGAGTATTTTTTAAGTGCTAACAACCTAGCTTCAAATAAACATATGTGTTGAAACGCCGTGCCGGAGAGTTCTCAGAACACAAGAAACCAGAACCGTTCTCTAGGTCAGCTATCTAACAAAGTCCTACCAGAATCTTCTTCGTAACACTATACAAACTAGATGTTGTGTGTAAAGAGAAACAAAAAAATTTAAAGGACGTTTTATTACTTAAAAAATTTGAACATTACATCCGATCTCTACATAACTAAAAAAAGAAACATTTTATTGGTCCGATTATACCCATGGGAATAGAAAACTTAGCCACAACTCGACTAGGATGTCACCAAACACGTCACATAGAACAAGTCATTAGAATTGTAAAAGACAAAGCCACCATTCGTCGAAACAAGAAGAAAAGTTAGCCGAAACTCTGCTACGGTGACACCCAATACGTCACATAGAACAAGTCACCAGGATTGTAAAAGACATAGGCAGCACTCGTTGAAACAAACAAAAAACTCAGCTGCAACTCTGCATTGTCGGCTACGGTGACACCGTCCATCCCTCATTGGTGCAACTCTCGGCTAGCATTTCGGAAAAAAAAACGTTAAGAAAAGCGAGTACAAATCCCAGAAAGCACCAAAACTAACAAAGGGAAACATACACTAGAAAGCGACGATGCAAAGCACTATTGAAGCCGACAATACAGAAAAAAATCTAATCAAAATAACAAAATGAACCAGAAAAGGGACTCACGCATCAGAAAAAAGAAGCACCACAAGGCATCGAAATAAGCACTGCCTGAAGCTACTTTCGACCAAGATTCTATATTTATCAAACAACCATATGTAGTCATTGGATTGCAGCTACAAAACAAGTCGTAGCTAGAGGCAAGCTAGTGGATTGCAACATAATAACAAGCCAAGTTAATTAGTTTTATATAAGGCTTACAAACTCTCTCTCTTGATATGATGCTCTTCCCCTTCGCTCTCGTCTCGTGACCTCCACCCAAGCAGCAACATAATTTAACAACTAAGCGGTTGCTCGTCCTAGATGAAGGAATAAGAGTTAAAGGACCAAGAACATGCATCAGAGGCTTTGACAGTGGAGAGCTCTTTGACTAGTGCGGCGGCAAGCGGCGCACAGAGGTGCTCGAGATCGTCAATGATGGCGGCGAGGGTGGGCTTGGAGCGCATCGCCTCCTTCTGCTCTTGGTTAAGCGTCTTGCCAGCAGCCACGGATTCTTGCATCTGTGCGGCGTAGAGACGTTTCGATGCCACCGGGAGCGCCGGCCCGTCCTTTATTTCAAATAAAGTCAGTTTGGTTTCAAATTCTTTACTAACTCTGCAAATAAAAGAAAACAATTGCAAAGCATAATGTATAGCAAAAGTAATTAATGTTTTGAACAACAAAAAAGAAACTAATTACATGTGTTATCATACTACCATATTAACTAGTGCTCTTCATGTTATTACAATTTTTGTTTGCCCATAAATTTATTTGGGACAAGTATCTGAAGTCGTGTCAATAGAGCTAAAAAGATCACGCGAAAAATAGGTCTGTTCGAACCATATCATCTTTTTAGCAGAATATTGGGCACCAGATTCGAGATTCAAGCTTTTAGTATTGACATCAAGTACATGTGCAGTTGGATGGCACACGCTGTTTCTGCATGATGTAAATAATACTTATTGTCATTGTACAAGCTTAATGTAGGGCCAACACTAATCAATTTCCTCGCCAAATATCTTAAGCAACAAATTGAGCAAGCTCGAGAAGATGGAAGATATCTCAGATGTATCAACGTCAAAGCCGTCATGCCAAACATCTGAACAAATTGATTTAGTCCATGTTCTAGCCACCCAACCATAATATTGTGCTCACTTCATGTTGTAAAAGAATAAACCCTCTACGTCAAGTCCTTGGACTGTTTTTGGTTTTGCAGGAGTGGAATTTTTCAAGTAACCAACTAACACTTATTGGATATAAGATAAAAGTAATTTTGCCACTTGAGGACGGTTTGCCATTTGAGTTCCTCATTCAACTTCATTCAACAATATGAAAAAGTGAATTCTTTCTTCACTTGATGGACGATACCACCATCAAACATGCAGGTGTTGGAACTTCAATGCCGCTTTGGTTCCGACAAAGAAATTGTTTGAGATAACCAACAAATTTGCTCATGACCTCTTGGATGAGTGACCATCTATGTTGGAAATAACACAAAACATGATTAGTAGAGATTGGTGTGGCTTCACATAGTGGTTTTGCTTCTGGTAAAGTTTGTGAATTGTCTCAATATTTCTCGCCTTTTTGCTCAGTTCTGTTAGGAAAGCAACTTATCTTTATTGAAGGCCCAAGGGGCATATATATATTACACATGACTTGAGGTGCAAGGAAAGTAAACATAGACTAATAAGGACTCCTAGACTAATACTAATAGACTAATAAGGACTCCTAGACTAATACTAATACTTCCTAACACCCCCCCTCAAATGCAAAGCGTATGCAATAGCATTGCATTTGAAGAAGTGTAATACTAAAAAAAATGATAATCCAAATCTGTGTCTTGAGAGTGTCGTCGTAGCATGAAGAGTCTTCAAAACTTGTCGAGTCGCCGAAGGAGAGAACGAAGAGATGGCACATCAGAGGTAGACGTCGCATCACTTTAAGATACAAGATAAGTATCAAGAGAAGATGGGTTGTCAAAAGAAGATGGCACATCAAGAGAATAAAGCATTGCGTGGAAAATCATAGTCCACGACAACCGTCGGCGAAAGAAGTTCGGCGGATAAGGCACGATGGACGTAGATCGACAATGCAAAAGAAGTCCAGACAATCCTATAGAAAACAACAAGGGCAAGTAGGCCACAAAAGTTGCATAGAAAGGATCAGGACGGAAGAAAGGCTGACGGACTAAGGTATGGTGGACTCGCATGGCATGAGAAAACACAAAATATGAACGGATTTGGTGGACGCAGCGGAAAAGAAAGAAAAAAAAAAGAGACTAGGGATGATGGCAGCGGAAGAAACATAAAGGATTATATTTTTGTACTGTGGAAACCAGATCCATGGTGTGTCTAGTAGCATCACGTGGCTGAGTAGCACTACCAGCAACGCACAACAGGAAACACAGTAGATGGTAGCACAACGTAGCAGCACCCCAATCCAGCAGCCAAGCGCATCGATCTGGATGGGAGACCCTGCTGCAGGGTGGTTGACTTGTAGCAGCCACTCGGGGCTGTGAGGCGACGTTGCAGCGGCCATAGTGGGCGATCTGGGAGTAGTGTCGTTGACGCAGCGGGACAGAGCGGCGGCCTTGCGAGATCCGGCAGGGGCCGGTGGGATCTGGCCTGATCTTCAGCAGCCGGGGATAAAGACCCGCGGGGGCCGGCGGGATCCAGGGCCTGCGGGACGGGCCTCCCCGCTCTTCCTTCTCGATCTGGGAGGGCTTCGAGCACGGGCAGGGAGATCCTTATAGGATCGGGAACGGGAGAGGTGGCCCGATCCGATGCAGGACGGGGTCAGCAACGGCTCGTCAAGAGGCACGCGGTGAGGGAGCACGACAGGGAGGACTGCGACGGGAGAGCAGCCAGATCCGACCACGAGAGGGAAGCAGCGGCGACGCGCGAGATTGGATCGGGAGGACGAGTTGCGGCGCCCGAAAAAAATAACCTAAGCTCTAATACCATGTTAAGAAAACAACTTATCTTTATTGAAGGCCCAAGGGACATATATATATATTACACATGACTTGAGGTGCAAGGAAAGTAAACATAGACTAATAAGGACTCCTAGACTAATACTAATAGACTAATAAGGACTCCTAGACTAATACTAATAGACTAATAAGGACTTATAGACTAATACTAATACTTCCTAACAAGTTCCACATATTGGGTCCATGCTACTGCTATATCAATTGCCGTACAGCAAAACATCTTCAATTTGTGTAAATGTGGGAGCTCTTGGTTTCACTACTTTCATACAAATTTTCTTCTTTTTAGTATGTGATGTTTTTCCAACTTCAAACACCGAGGAATTGGTATCCCACATGGTAAATTTCAAAGACTCTTGACCATCATTTAACATGTATTGCAATAATTGTTCCTATAATATGTATCACAATTTAATTATCGTCCTACAAGTTTGATCCTTTGGTATGTGCAACAAAAGAAATCTATGAATGCAAGTATGAAAGGAGGCAAAGATTGTAGCGGATCATGGTCGGGCATTCCGTCTAACAATGCGTCAGCATGCCCGGAGCCGACATTGCCGACGTCGGCCAATGCCTTTGAAGCCGCGGCAAGTCGGCGATCATGCACATATTGTCCAATTATTATGAAATCTCTAATGACTGCAGAACATACATGCATGCCCTAATGACTGCATCCTCTACCGCGGTGAGGAGTACGAGAATTTTAAATGCATGCGCGGTATGCGGTCCACTGCGGTATAAGATCATATGAGATGATCTGATGATGTTGAGGGTCGGCGTCCGAGGAGGAGGGTTCGTATCAAGATGATATGGTATGCTCCTAAAATACCCTAGCTTGCCATTGTAGGCGTCTCCTCTCACATGGCCGCGCCGGATGGAAATGGAGAAAAAAAAACAAGGGGAGGAAGGGACTGGTTCTCTGGGTGGGATGGCATTTCGCCTGTAATAACCGAGGCAAAACTGGGTATACATTTTATTTGGGTTGGTGACTGAACCAACACAAAGTCGCTGCGCTGCCGCCGCCGCCCGCCACGGCCGATGCTCCCGCGAGCGAGCAGCCGCTTCCTCCCGGAGATCCCTCGCCGCAGGTCCCCGCACCGCCGCGCGCACACGGCCAGCGCGGCGCTGCAGTGGCTGGATGACGAGCTCACCACGCTCGCCCGACCACCACCCGTGCCCGGGCCCGGGGTCGACGCGCACGCGTGCGCCAGGCTCCTGCAGGGCTGCGTGGCGCGCGGCGACGCCCGGGGCGGCCGCGCCGTGCACGGCCACGTCCTGCGGGGCGGCGGCCTCGACCTCTTCTGCGCCAACGTCCTGCTCAACCTCTACGCCAAGCTCGGCCCCTTCGCCGGCGCGCGCAGGGTGTTCGACGGCTTGCCGGAGCGGAACACGGTGTCCTTCGTCACGCTCCTCCAGGCCCACGCGCTGCGCGGGCAGTACGAGCCCGCCGCGGCGCTGTTCCGGAGGTTGCGGCTGGAGGGCCACGAGGTGAACCAGTTCGCGCTCACCTCCGTGCTCAAGCTCGTCGTCGCCATGGACGCTCTGAACCTCGCCTGGGCCGTGCACGCTTGCGCGTGCAGGCTGGGCCATGACCGGAACGCCTTCGTCGGGTCCGCGCTGATCGACGCCTACTCCATGCGCGGGGCCGTCGGCGACGCAAGGCGCCTGTTTGACGGGATCGTGGGTAAGGACGCCGTTGCTTGGACTGCCATGGTTTCTTGCTATTCTGAGAATAACTGCCCGGAGAACGCGCTTCAGGTTTTCCGGGAGATGAGGCTGGCGGCTTCTAAGATCAACCCCTTTGCGCTGACCAGTGTGCTCAGGGCGGCCGTCTGTTTGTCGTCGGTTGCGCTTGGCAAGGGTATCCATGCCTGCTCAGTGAAAACGCTTTATGATGTCGAGCCTCGCGTTTGTGGTGCGCTGCTTGATATGTACGCCAAGTGTGGGAAGATTGAGGATGCCCGCTTGGCTTTCGAGATGGTTCACCATGATGATGTTATACTCTGGAGTTTTATGATATCCCTGTACGCGCAGAGCAACCAGAACGAGCAGGCTTTCGGGCTGTTCATCAAAATGATGCGGTCTTCTGTGGTGCCTAATGAATTTAGTCTATCAAGTGTTCTGCAAGCTTGTGCCAACATGCCCCTCTTGGACCTAGGCGAGCAAATTCATAGCAATGCTATAAAGATTGGTCACGAGTCTGAGTTATTTGTTGGAAATGCACTAATGGATCTCTATGCCAAGTGCAGTGACATGGAAAGCTCACTCAAGATCTTCTCGTCATTGCGGGATGCCAACGAGGTGAGCTGGAACACAGTTATTGTTGGTTACAGCCAGTCTGGTTTTGGAGAAGATGCTTTGAGTGTATTCCGTGAGATGCGTGCTGCTTTGGTTCCTTCAACTCAGGTTACATTCTCAAGCGTGCTCCGGGCTTGTGCGAGCACCGCATCCATCAACCATGTTGGCCAGGTTCATTGTTTGGTTGAGAAATCCACATTCAACAGTGACACCATTGTAAGTAATGCACTTATTGACTCATACGCAAAGTGTGGATGCATCAGGGATGCTCGCAAGATATTTGAAACTCAGAAAGAACACGACTTGATTTCATGGAATTCCATAATCTCTGGATATGCTATTCATGGACATGCTGCAGATGCCCGAGAACTTTTTGACAGAATGAATAAGAGTGGTATTGAAGCTAACGACATCACTTTTGTTGCTCTCCTGTCTGTCTGCGGTAGCACAGGTTTAGTGAGCCAAGGACTCTCTCTGTTTGATTCCATGAAGCTTGATCATGGCATCAAACCATCCATGGAGCATTACACTTGCATTGTTAGGCTTCTAGGACGTGCTGGCCGTCTGCATGATGCTCTGAACTTTATTGGAGATATCCCTTCAGCACCATCTGCTATGGTTTGGCGTGCATTGCTTAGCTCCTGTATAGTGCATAAAAATGTGGATCTGGGGAGATTTTCTGCAGAGAAGGTGCTTGAGATTGAACCACAAGACGAGACAACTTATGTCTTGCTATCAAACATGTATTCTGCAGCTGGAAATTTGGACGAGGTTGCTCTTTTGAGGAAATCAATGAGGAATATAGGTGTAAGGAAGGAGACTGGTCTTAGTTGGGTTGAGATGAAGGGTGAAGTTCATGCCTTTTCAGTAGGGTTGGAAGACCATCCAGATATGCGAGTGATACATGCTATGCTAGAATGGCTAAACCTGAAAACCCATAGGGCAGGTTATGTTCCTGATACTGATGTAGTGTTGCATGACGTAGATGTGGAACAAAAGGCTCGCATGCTGTGGGTGCATAGTGAGAGGTTGGCTTTAGCATATGGGCTTGTGATGACGCCTCCTGGCCATCCAATTCGGATAATGAAGAATTTGCGCTCCTGCTTGGACTGCCATGCCATATTTAAGGTGATATCCAACATAGTAAAACAGGAAATTATTGTGAGGGACATCAACCGCTTTCATCATTTTGACAAGGGAACATGCTCATGTGCTGACTACTGGTGATATTCCATTGCTCATTCATGTATTGAAGGGAACTGCTCATTGATTTGCATCATCTTTACTAATACTGGATTGCTGGTTGAAATGATTGTGTTGATGATTTGCTGGACTCTTTGTTCAGCCGAATCATGTATGTACCAGGTACACTTTGTGAACTCAAATTCTGTATTGATCTCTGAATGATATCTGTGTTCATCAATTCTGCCTTAACGTGCTAGGTTGGCATCAATCAGCAGGGTAATTTGCCCCCAAAAGAGAGAGGCTTTCTTGATCTGGACTGAGCAAAGGTAAACATGGAATAGATCCAAAGGTTTTTCCCTGAACATATCTCAATGTGATGTATATGTACCTTCTCCAGAATCTTTTTCTTTAGGGAAAACACAATGTACTGAAAAGGTAGAAGGGTTAGCACATTAGAAAAGGAGACAGAGAGAAAAGTATTAGTGCACATCCCAACTAGAACACGCAACCGCAGAGCACCTGCACGAGCCAAATGGTAGGCCTCATCCCTGATTAAACCTGACAACCCTGTCCAGAATGTTACATGGAAGGATACAGAAATCATCATGTTTTGTGTGGTTTCTCGTGAAACCCTCTGATCATTAAATTGCCTTGTCATTATCGATGAAGATTAAAGAGAGAGGGTCGTTTTGGCTATGATAGCAAAAGAGATTAGAACATTTCATCTTTCTCCTGAGGACAGGGATTTAGTTGGCAAACTGTGGATACTGCCTTTATATCGATGGTTTTCTTGGGTACCCTGAAATGGATCAGCGAACTGAACACCATTGTACTTTTGTACATCACAACGGACAGTAGAATGACACCTTCAGTTTGTTTTCCTGGTTAGTGCTCAGGTATTAAAAAGTTGACCAGGTGCGAATATTGAAGCTCGCTAAATTTAGGATCGATGAAGCATAGATAAAAGCTGCGTATTTGATGTTTAAAGTTCAGGGATGTAGGTTCATACCATTTTGTTTGATTCACATTTGTTGTTGTACGCTTGTGGATCCCAAGGTGTGTTATCTTCCTGTAATAATTATTGGAAGTCGCAGAAATTGGTGAGATTGTCCAGATTATGCGTTTCACAGTATCTTATGGCTTCTATGGAACCGCCAAGATCTGATTACATATTGTCCCACCTGGTTGACGTTTTCATGCATTGAAGAATGCAATTCTCATGATCTTCCAGCCAAAGAAAAGAGATTTGACGGTCTCTTTAAGCAGATCTACAGAATCTCACTTGCATCCAGCAACGAGTACATTTTTAAGGCCTTTTTTTTCGTTCGCATGGAGCACCATCAATATGGCATATTTGTAAGGTCAACTGCACAAAGTAATAAGTCAGGTGCCGCTGAGGGTGCAGTTCACGAGCTAGCATCAATTGAGAAAATAGCTGTCTATCTTGTGAGGTACAGTTATCTATTTATACCGATTTAGGAGGAATGCATCTTTTAGCCCAAAGAAAAATATACTGTACTTATATTCAGTAACCATGCTTTCGTACGTTTGTGTGGACTAGCGCGTCTGTATTGTGTTATCAGGCTAGAAGATGGTATGATACAGGATGCTTTCTGCAATTATTTTTATTGATCTGGCTCATACCATTTGTGCTTACTTGTATGAGGATCTGGTTTGCATTGTCTCTCTTTGGTATCAAACAGTACGTGTCCCACAGATCCGAGATTCCGGCAACCTTTGAGCTACGGAGAATCGGTGCATCTTGCCGGGAAGACGACAAACTGTTTCTTCATCCGCCTGGTCAGGTACTTGCGAAGGCTTTGTACTGCAAGATTGTTGGGTCTGTAGTTTGTAGTGCTACATAGTTTGCATCTCCTCTAATTCTTGCCCGGAGACAATTGACTTATTTTACGCACTTGGTTTCTGCACAACAAATAACAGCCATTTCATTAGGTTGCAAGTAAGTCCTCATGCCTATAATCTGTCGTCCTTGAGCGGCGCTAGTTGGGATTAGCTGGGTGTTAAACTCAATTTGTTAATGGAGTTTATGCGCAGGGGAATCGTTTTCTTCCTGGCATCAAAGCAAATCTCTCTGCAAGGCCTGGCATGAGGAACCTGATCAGTACTTGTATGACCATGAAATGAGATTCTTGACTTGACTTGTGGCTGCTGATGGCATGCAGGGTGATGAATGAAGCCTGAGACGGGCTGCCTGCAGGAAACATACTAACATGGTACGTTACGTGGCAGACATACTAACATGCAAGATGCAACCAAAGAATTCCATCGCCTTCATGTGCGTGCGTGACAGACATTTCAGCTTTATATATATGGGGCCATTGTGATAATGTTTATCCAGACCTGGTTATTGTCCAGCACAGTCACTGATGCAGATGTTTCTGGAATCCAGCGCCGGTTGCTTTCGCGGCGGAACGTGACGATTCGTGGAGGAACAGGCAGAGATTCCGCCGTTTAGCTCTACGTGTTTGGCAGCCTCCAACAGGTGACGGCGATGGCACCGGAATTATCTCGGTTTTGCGTGCAGGTTATTAGGTCGTTGATGCGTAAATTATCGTGCTATTGGATAGTTATATTGGGGTATGTTTCAACAACTTTTTTCGAGGGTCAAATTCACTATGATGTCACACATAATTATTATGTCTATAGTGCAAAAAATCGATATGCATTACGCATAAGTTATCAAGATACGTCAACAACTTCTTTTATGTTAAAATTACCACAGTGTAATTTAGAAAAAGAATCACCACAGTTTTGTAAATACTAACAAAGCAGCCCATTATCTAGAAAAGCTGAACAAAAGACAGTAGAAAAGGAAAGGAAAAAATCGGTAAAAAAGAAAAAAAGAAAATAGTTTATTGTTTTCCTGTGGTCATGTCACATGGCGGTATAAATATTATCTGGCCTCATTTCGACCACAACTGAAGCTAGATCAAGTGGTTACGAACTGGTACAGCGGCAGGAGAACGAAGCATGAGAAGTTGGATGAAAGAAAGTGAAGTCTGATTTAAACCTTTTAAGTTTACAGAGGGCGTTGAAATCCGGGAAGTCTATACCTTGACCTTACCGATCCGGGTTGTTTTCGACCTTCACGTTACTCATAGTGACGAATATCATATACTATGGTATAATATTACTTTCATAATGTATATTAGTATCATAGATGGTCTTATTTATTAACATGCACGACACATAGTAGCATATCATTTAACATGATAGACTAGTCATAGTGGGGAGTAACTAAGTAGTAACATCAACGCCACGTGGGCAAAAAATCTGACGTGACAAGTATTTAATGTGGAGAGAGATGGTAGTGGTAACATAGCTAGTTACCATCACATCACATATTTCAATGCACTATGTGTCTACAACCTAATAAATGTTTGTTTGCATGACACCACATGTATGTTACTCCCCACTATGAAGGTAGTAACATAGACTAATAACAACATCATGTTACTACTCTTAGTTACTCCCCACTATGAGCAGCCTGATACGGTATCTACCTATGTTACTTTAACCATCTCTCTCTTCTTTAATTATGTGCCGCATCATCATGTTTGCTAGTCCTAAGATTATGGTACTACTCCCTCCGTCACGGTTTAAAAGACGTGCATGGAATTTTTTCAGAACCTAGGTGGTTATTGATTGGCTGTAAAATGAGTTGGAAAATAGCATTCACACTACGCATGCATATAGAAATAGTATAACGAAGTACTAATTAGATGCTAGGAGTAAATGCAATGCGCCTTAAACCTTATGTGTTGTGGAAATGCACGCAAACTTAACCGTGCGTTCTAAACCGTGACGGGGATGGTAGCTATGATACCCACTATGGCCAGCCTAGGTCATTTTTAGGAATGGATTTGATGATGTGGCACTGTGAGGCTTGGATTAACGACTTTGACCTAATAAATGTCTGCCATGTCATCAGTCAGCACTCAGCGTCGGCGTCGGCATCGGTCTTGTTCCCGGCATGCGGTGTCTTGGTCACCGCCGATCCGCGTACTGCATGGTGGGAATGCCTCAGCCACCTCAGGGACGAGCAAACGAGCCCGTTCGTCGCTTTTGCCGACTCGCGGTGAAGCTCGAGAAGCCGGCGGCGAGGGCGAAGCTGAGTGTGGCGGCCGACTGGGGTGCGCGTAGGAATAGCCGATGCAGTGGTGTAGGTAAAAATGATGGGCTAGCTAGTGGCCGACGCGAGCGTGCACACCAGGCTCTGGTGGCTGGTGGGCGGTGTACGTGCTCGGCTAGATGGGGACGCCAGAACGCCACTGCTTGGTGCCCTGCCGATCCCGGTGTACGTACATGGCCGCTCGGACACGTTCGTTGCTCCACCCGAGACTACTGTAAAAAGCAAAAGGAAGGAGAGAGAGCAAATGATGGAACGGTTGCTTTCATTTCATTGATGAATTTATGGGTATATATACTCTGGTACAAAGGCGGTTACAAAGGAGCGGTTCCCAAAAATGAAACCGACATAAGCAGGGATTAACCCTTTAATTAATATAATTAATTAATTCCTAACACTCTCCCTAATCAATGCTTCTCTATCAATATATATCATCTTGATAAAGACTTCTCTTTGTATGCGTCTTTGAGAATGTTCATCATCTTCATCTTGTGAAAGCCTTTGTATAATCTTGAGTCTCCCCAAAAACCCTGTGGGGAAAATATGAGAAGAATAGTGTAGATATGTTGCTAAAACTCCTTTAAACCCTGTGGGAAAAATAAGGAGAAAATGATACAACATATAATGATTATTGTCTCGTGATAACTCATTTGAGAAAACCTTTGTAGAAGGATAAAACTCATCTTTGAGTTTAGAGGACAATAAATATGTCTTGAGTACTTTCTTTAAAAACCTCGGTAGGAAAAATAGAAAGTATAACATATGATGTTTGATAACATATTTCCTCAACTAAAACCATTATGAGAAATTTTGAGAGAAAACTCATAAAGGAAAAAAGTGCATCTGACATGCCATTGAAAACTCCTTTAAAACCCAGTGGGAAAAATATAAGGAGAAAATGATATGACATATACAGACACTTGTGTTTATATTGTCTCGTTAAAAACCTTTTAAGGAAAACCATTAGGGAAAACTCATCAAGGGGAAAAGAGTACAATATATGCAATCTGATGATTGTTAATAGGTTATAGTTTGGGAGATTACTCCCCCTGAACTTTGCAAATATGAAGGATGTCTCATACCAATTTCATGGACATGAACATGAGATTGTGTATAATCTGTTGGATTATAACAATATTTTGTTTGCAAATTATTTCCTCACTTTTCTATAATTCGTGAGGATAAGTAATTTTCGAGCAATGTGATTTATGATATTGGTCTTCATATAACCTATAGGTATTTGAGTAACACAAGTGAAAGTATCTTGATAAATCAAGTTATGTGATTCTGATGAATCTCAACCACATGATTTTGAGTGTGGTTAATCATTCTGCCGAGCCATACATATCTTGCAATGCTTTTAGATAAAGCAATTTTGTTAGAATGATAAATGGGAATAACCATTAAAGTCCTATTTACATGACTTCCATATGTAGGCTACTATAGCAAATTCAGTCTTGTTTGGATCAAATAAAGAGCCAATATCATTACATCACATCATGGTCATATCTTCTATTTCTTGATGTAAATATTCAAGATTTACTGTAATCTTTAGATATAAGATGATAGTACTTATATCAACCATATATCTTTTGTTTGGGGTTGCACTCCCAATAAAGATAGCAAATATAGTGTCAGGCCTGACGTAGTTTGCAAGTATATGAGTGCTTTGACATTAGTGAGATATAGAACTTTAGGTCCTGATATCATTTCATTATCACCCCTAGGTATGGATGGATTTGTATCCTATTAGGGTTGTATGACCATACATATCATTTATTGATATGATATATCCAAATAGAACTTCTCGTATATGTTTTGGATATATGTAGACTGATATGTATTCTTGAGAGAATGCTCAGGTTGTAAACTTAAGCTAAATTTGGTTAAATCCAAATTTTTCGTCTTGAGATGATTTTATATATGTTTAGGTCTTGTAGAGACATTGATGATGAATTCATCGATATATACTGAGGTGATATAAGGAATTCAAATTTGGGATTCCTTTGTTACACATAAACAATCATCATTCTTTGAGTAATCCTTCGGAAGAAGAAAATCATTTAGTCGGTAGTATCATATGATTTCCGACTATTTCAAGCCATAGAGTGACTTCTAAAATTTTACACTAATATGTTGCGATTTATTTTGGATATGGAATTATAAGCCCATCACGGACTTCGTTATAAATTTCCAAAATGAGTAACTCATATGAGTATGTAGTTACTGCATCCATTAACTGCATGGATAATATTATTTGTACTACCAATGATATTTATTATCCAAACTGAATTCCACTCATACCAAGAGTGTATGTTATATCATAATTTGATGGCGGGTCTCTGCGTGAACCCTTTTGCTACAAGCCTCGCTTTCTCACCACCTCATTGACTTTGTCTATGAATGAGAAGTTTTTAGTATTCCATATGGAAGATATACTTATGAGGAGTAGGTATTACTGTGGTAAATAACACTCTTTGATGAGCGAGTACTATTCTTCATTACTTGCTTCCTCTTATGTGAATCAATATGAGTGCAAGAGGCGCTCTACCATGGATTTTGGTTCAGGGCCCAAAAGGTTTTAGCAATTTTTAGAAGAAATGTATGTCGACAAATGTAGTCTTTATTTTATATGATTCTGGTGGAATCGTAGAAATTTGTGGAAATATATTTATTCCTTTTAACTCCTTGTGATTTCCTACAACAATGGAGTCAAGGTGTTTCGATGTCCCGACACCAAAACATTTGTGCACATTTATGTCGGGCTTTGGATGATGAACATCCAGTGAGGTTTCTTTCAACTTGATGTTGAATTACATTTACTGGTTGAGGATTTGATTTCCTTTGTTTCCGCGGAAGCATATGCGAGATTATATCTCATGTGTTCAGATTTCTCCCCCTCATTATCTCATTTGGGGAGAAGAGTGATTTATCAGCTACCTCCACTCTTTCTTACACTTTACTGCAGGAATATAAATTTGAGTGACACCTTTGTCATCAGTAAATGTATGTGGCAGATTTGCAATGTGTTGCAAATATGTGATTCTAAACTTCTTGTTCAGATTTTTTGAGTACGTGGATATAAGGACTGAATGTAAATAACATTTCTAATTTATTTTTCGGCATTCTTTTTTGTACTAATCTCCCCCTAATGCCAGAAATGTCCTTATTGCTGATGCAATCAGCATACAGGCTATGAATAATTTTGATTGACGAAAAAAAATATTTCTCACATAGATCCCTAATTTTCTATGAGGGCCCATTGATGCATGCTCGAGTGGTGATATCAGTATGTAACCGAATTATCCCAGATAGGAAATACTTTGTTGATTTCCACGTAATTACTACAAGGGGAAAGTAGGATGATATGCAGTTGGTATGATTTAGATCAACTTACACTGTGTAAGGTCGTAGTTGTCCAGCAAGAGGCTGGTAAATTTACAATTCTATAAGTTTGGTCATGTTTATTAATTTCACTATCTTTGATAAGATATTTAACTAAATCATTCTCGGTATGTACATAAAGTATTATATATAATATGACATTGCTTGCGAAATGAGTTCGACGAAGTTGTCCATTCGAATGGATTTATCCCTTGTTTAGGATAACTTGCTCTTATTTATATCATTCATGGTTTTGTGTGACAAGAGACACACTAGAAATCATTTTATAAATGTTTCCATGAGTACCATGAATTATCTATATAATACCACATAATGGTTGAGTAATCCACATATCTTCTGAATGTGTTCGAGTAAGAATGAGTGGCTCATTTGAATTTTTAAGGTGAGAGAGCCTTAAAACTTATTTCCCCGATGGCACATGCAGTGCACATAAAATCTGTTGATTTGGAAAATATTATAACTTAAAACGTTATGACCAATAGAATTGCCAATAATGTTTCTAATCAATCCCAAACCAGGATTGTAAGGCTTAAAGCCAAATATTTTGTAAGATTTAGAAAATTATT
Organism: Hordeum vulgare subsp. vulgare; assembly: GCF_904849725.1. Taxonomy (NCBI): domain Eukaryota; kingdom Viridiplantae; phylum Streptophyta; class Magnoliopsida; order Poales; family Poaceae; genus Hordeum; species Hordeum vulgare. The sequence continues at coordinate 9,963,087 of NC_058521.1, forward strand.
TTGTACGCAACAAAACTGAGTATGATTTGATTCAAACATTCAAAAATTTATCAAATATAATGTCCAAGAAGTAGGATATTGGATATTGCACTACATGCAGTAGTACAAGTATAGGCAAACAATATTTTGAGAATAATCGGGGTATTACATGAGGTCTCCCATATTACTGAAAATGAATTACGCAAACATATCATAGGCACAAAAGAATTGATCATTTTTTTATTGCACTATATTTTTGGTTCTCCTTGTTATGAAGATTTGAGAACATCATTTACCAGAATATTTTCTGGTTGTATGTTTGCAAATTTTCAAATATCCCAATGAACTTATTTGCCTTTTAATAAATTTGCAATGTGGTTTTACCATATGTTTGAGGGTTTGGTAATCATATGTACGATATTTATGTAACCACACATTTGACAAACTTGAGAGTTGTCTTTGTGATCATTTGAAAATGATCTATTCGTATTAAGAGGTAATTATGTCTTTGGTTGTCTTTTAGCCACCATTTTACTTTGAAGCCCTCATGGATATATTTCGTCGCCACTGACTTGGTATTCACTACCAATAAGATTTTCAAATGATGATATAGCACCTGTGGGGTGAGTCTGATGATTTTAAGAAATTCCATGTTCCTTCATCATGGAAAATGGTAGTACCATCATTAGAGGATGTAAAGTGTATTAATGAATTTTCAATCGGATCTGCATATGAAGATTTTGATCATGAGATCTCAACTTGAAGTTGATTAAGGTGACAGAATTGTGAGCCGCAATAAGACTTGATGTCTTTGAAAAACGAATGGGAGATCATTCACGATGTGCTCATGGCAGGATGTTTCTCTTAAGCGAATATTCAAGGTGAATCTATATTCATCCATTATGTACTTAGTTTGAGAACCAAGTGAAGTTGTTGACATATAAAATGCACATGTGCATCAGTAGAATAGCCATGTGTTACATGAAATGATCATGCATTATTTAATTTACTTCTTGGAGTAAAATAAAATATATGGATGAAATGATTTTGTTGAGAAAAATACGCCAAGGTGATGCTTGGTGAACATGGGTGTAAACCTTCAATATAGTGCATGCGATAAATCGTTGCTAATGTTTTGGGCTTCATTCATGAGATAAGTATGACTTTAGAGTCACGGCCAAAACATAGACTTTGCAATTTTAACATTGCTTAGTCACTATGAAAATAACAATCACAATGTGATGTGGATCTTGCAATAGTGTTTGAGACACTCGTTATAAATTATGGTATCCATCTTGATGGATGGATGACACTATAATTAGAAATAGTGACGTAGGCTCCATTACCATGCATTTTACGAATGTAATAGAAGGTAATCACATGTATTTGCAAATATTTTCATGGTTTCCTATGATATATTCAAGAAAAATGTGCAAGAACAATATTTACTATGCGAGTAAAATATTTTAGTGAACAACAACAATGAATGCTTCGGAGGAGCAAGTTCTAGTACGGCTGATGCCTTATAGCCATATGTGTAGACCTCAATTTATGTATGATAACACTTTGAAGATAATCACCAATATGGTGTAGATCTCGGAGTAATAGAAAACATAGTCTGACTATTGTCATTAGATGTTTATAATTCTATTACCTTATGTTATGCTAAATGTATGAAATCACTTTGAAGGTAATCATTTGTCAAAGTGACATGATGTAGACCTTGCAGTAATAGTGGATAGTTTGTAAATTTTTACAATCGATGCCAATATTACCCTATGATATCTAGAGGTAGTCACATATTAATATTTGGAAGAGCACTTTGAAGGTAATCATCTTGTAAAATTGACAAGATGTAGACCTCACAATAATGGTGAATAATCTGCAAATGGTGCAGTAGATCTACACACTACCTTGTGATCCCAAAACATCAATTTGAAAAACAACACTTAGAATTTTGCATATCAATTCTTGCTTGTATCAAGCCAAATGCTTAAATAAAATGAATTGATTTTCATTTGCAAGAAAACAAAAATCCCAATTGCAAATAAACGCATTAATCTCGACATGTAGCGAACATGGAGATACATATACTTCGGAATACATCGTACTCAAGAGAAATACACTACTATTGTAATGAATAGTAATGATGTTGCAAACTTGATGTTTAAGTGAAAACTTGAATTGTAAGGACCTCAAATTAAATGAGATGGTATTGTATCAAGTTGCAAGATAATTCAGCAAAGTGAATTAATATTTTGCGAGAGAAAATTAATCTCAATCGCAATGAGATTGTTCTGTGAGAGAAAAAATTCTCAATCGCAAACCAGTACTCTTGCAAATAGACATAATTAATCTTAACACGTGAAAAACGTGAAAATATATTACATCACCTTAGGATCTAGAATACATCGGTACTCAACAGAAAACAATACTGAAATATATGTACTGAATTTAACAGGTCTAACACACGAATAAAATCATTGCTAGAACTATTGCTAGATGACTTATGTGTTGAAAATGCTGAAATATAGAAGTAGTTATGGCGCAAATCAGCAAAGGGCTGCTGATAGCCCAATACGTATGCAGATGGGACAAATTAGGCAGCCAACCAGCGGCATCAAGCAATCGGATAAGGGAGAGGCCGAGAGCAATCCAGGGATAGAATTGACCACACACCACCGTACCTTCGATCCCCAATCCACATGCCTGAGACCAACACAGGCGGAGCCCCCCATGGCCGTCCACCCGCAATACTAGTGACGAGAGGAGCTCCCACCGCGCTCTTCCCTGTCGGGGAAGCGGATGCCAGGTGCGGCGTCCTTGGAGAGGCTGCGAGCCCGAGCGCGGTCGGTTCCAAGTTCTCTTGCGGGAAGAGCGGCTGCTCAACGCTGCGAAGGCGGAGGCCATGAGGTGCCGCCTACTGCGGTGAAGGGGCTGAGTGTCGGGCGTCGAGGACACAGGCGCGGCGGCGCAACGACATCGACAACTGCATGCGGGGCCGGGCGGAGCGCGGCCACGGCCAGGCGCTTGCGGGCGTGGGCCCATCCTGGCACGGACAACCACGGTCCTGCGCGGCCAAGATCTGGCACGGCCATGGCCAGGAGCGGGCGCGGGCGGCGAGGCCATGGCGCCCGGCCGAGGGTGAGGCGCACCGCTACGCGGGGGCAGCATGGTGGCCCGGGATGGAAATCGCCGTTGTCGTCATCGATTTTGTCTTCTGGAGACGACGGCGCCGCCTTAACAGGGCCGACGGGACCGATAACGACGGCCGCAAGCAAACCACGGGGACATGGTCCCCACCCATGGACCACGCACCATCCCGGCGGTGGCGGGGTCGTGCACCCGAAGGAATCGCCCAGTGGTGAGCGTGGTGATAACGTGTAAAAAGCAAAAGGAAAGAGAGAAAGCAAATGATGGAACGGTTGCTTTCATTAATGAATTTATCGGTATATATACCCTGGTATAAAGACGGTTACAAAGGAGCGGTTCTCAAAAGTGGGACCGACATAAGCAGGGATTAACCCTTTAATTAACATAATTAATTAATTCCTAACAACTACCACATCTTCCGCTCAACGACGCGTGTGAGGCGCCCTGCATGCCGTGACCGCATGCACATGCCTTCGAGGTTCCGCTAATTAATGCTCAAGCGAAGTAACGACGGTCCTCGAGGTACTGCGCGCGCCTATAGCTGGCTTGTCACGGTCGAAGCACGTGAGGCCACCTGACGGCACGTGCATGCCTTCGCCGGTGTTCAAGTTTAATGCCTCCTGTTGCATTGCTGAACGAGAAGGAAAGCCATCAGCTAGCCATGTGCGGTCCCAAAGACATTGTATTTCTGTTAGAGCATCTCTAGTAGAACCCTCAAACCCTTAAATGTAAAATCAGTTTTAAGAGGTTGAGAATTACCCATTTTTGACACTTTTAAGGGTTGAAAAACAGGGGCAAAGAGTAGAACCCTCAAACCCAACCCTTATAACGGTCCGTTATAAGGGTTGGGTTTGAGGGTTCTACTCTTTGCCCCAACCCTAAACCTTAAAACTGTCATTTCATATATCACACATTTCACCCCATTTCATCATATGACATATCACAAATTCAATCACATTTGACATAAAACAATAATCATTCTAGTTATTATTACAACACCGAATAAAACAATAATCATTCAAATCATTACAACAATGTTTGAGCAAATAACAACAATTGTTCGAATCAAATAGGACATAGAAAAGTAAAACAAAGATACATCATGGACATAGAAAAGTAGAATCACACAACATTTCATGATGTTCACCAAGGTTTTCTTATCCCAAAACCGAGCTGGACCCCGAACTATGGCAAACCTTGCTTGTAAAACACCAAAAGCTCTCTCAATATCTTTGCGGGCTGCCTCTTGTGCCTTGGTGAAATGAGCCTCTTTTCTTGTTAAGGGCACCCCATTTTTCTTCTTGATGGACTTCACAAGAGTTGCCCATGAGGGATAGATGCCATCGGTGAGATAGTATCCCATTGAATACTCATTGTTCATGATTTTGTAGTTGCAAGCTGGAGCATCCCCAGAAATTAAACTTTTGAACAATGGAGATCTATTGAGGACATTGATATCATTGAGTGTTCCCGGCAACCCAAAGAATGCATGCCAAATCCATGTGTCCTCCGATGCTACGGCCTCAAGCACAATGGTAGCATCACGGCTTTTACCGCAATACATTCCATGCCATGCCTTTGGGCAATTTTTCCACCTCCAATGCATGCAATCAAGACTACCAAGCATCCCCGGCCATCCCCTTTTTTCATTCATTTCCATTAATCTCTTTGTATCTTCCTCGTTTGGTGCCCGAAGATACTTCTCACCATACAACCGGATGACCAACTTGGCAAACCTACGGACGGACTCCGTGGTTGTATCTTCCCCAATCCGAAGATACTCGTCGGTATAATCCGCGGGTATGCCATAAGTGAGTACCCGCATTGCCGTTGATATCTTTTGATATGCACTAAACCCCATGATACCGGCGGCGGATCTACGACGTTTAAAGTAATACGAGGCGACCTCACAATCGGTGGCAATCTTCACAAACAAACTACGTCTCATCCGGTACCTTCTGCGAAAGAGACGAGGAGGGTATGTAGGTACCTCCGCGAAGTAGTCTCGCAACAATGCTCGTGTCCGAGAGCGCGGTTCCGGTAGATGGTGAGTCGCCCCATCTTCGACCCTCTCCTCTGATCCAAAAGCTTCACGCGGTCTTCAAACACTTGCACGTCGACGAGGAGGCTCATCATCTCGACGTTGTCGTCTTGCAACAACTCGTCAATGTCGGAATCGTCGGATGACGACCAATCCGACGAATTCGACAACGAATCCATGTCGGCGTTGTTCAACTCCATCTACAATATGAGTGCCAAAATGTAAAAATGAAGAAAAAAGCAAAAATGTAAAAATGAAGAAAAAAGCAAAAATTCGAACCTGCAGAGGGCAGGGCCGGCCGGGACGGGGCGGCGGCGCTGGGAGGGGCGGACGGCGTGGAGGCGGAGGCGGAGCGTCGGCCGGGGCGGAGGGCCGGCCGGGGCGGAGGGCCGGCGTGGAGGCGGAGGCGGAGCAGAGGGCCGGCCGGGGTGGAGGGCCGGCCGGGGCGGGGCGTGGCGGAGGGCGGGGCGGGGCGGGGCGTGGCGGAGGGCGGGGCGGGGCGGCGGCGGCAGAGGGCGGCCGGGGCGGGGCGTGGCGGAGGGACGGCCGCGCGATGCGGGGGGCGCAGGCGGAGGAGGGCGGGCCGGCGGCGGCAGAGGGCGGCCGGGGCGGGGCGCAGGCGGCGGAGGGCGGCCGGGGCGGGGCGCAGGCGGCGAAGGGCGGGGCGGCGGCGGCGGATCGAGGGCGGGGCGGCGGAGCGGAGCGGCGGCGGCGCTGCGGAGGGAGGGAAGGAAGCTGAAACTTCCTCCCGCGCTCGCGAGGAAATGGATTGCAGGTTGGGGGGGAGAAACTCCCCCCAACCCTCACTTCTACAGGCTGCGATGGCGTTTGAGGGTCGGACCTCTAAAAATATTTACGGGTTTAAGGGTTTAAGGGTTCTAGTCTACGCCGTTTTTCGGACGAAAACTGTAAAAAAGCGGTTATTTTTAAGGATTTGGGGGTTTGAGGGTTCTACTAGAGATGCTCTTACGAATGTAATGAAAAGAGGAGGACCCCGGTTTGAAAAGCTAGCCATGTGCATGGCCCATTGGAGAAATACAGCTTCATTAGCACGATCGACCAACATTCATGTTACTAATTTAGGTTTTGTGGTCTACCCCCTATTTCTCTGTGCTTATTCGTGGTGTCGCTCACAATCGCATATCTTAGCCTAGGGGGTAGGGATCTTCTTATACTGTCTTTTCAAAGAGTCCACCTCTTATACAGATAAGATTTTTAGTCCTTTTTAACTAGTTTTTCGGGATAGAGTCCAGATCAAATTATCAACCACGATCATACTTGTCTGTTAACGGATTCTATCCGTTTATGTTCCTGGAGCACACGCTTGTGAGCAACGCGCCATAATAAAGTGTAAATTCCTCTAATTATATAGATCAACAGTAGGGTTGTAATCTAACTATACGATCTAGCTCCTTCCAATTATCAGCGTACCCGGGTAGTCTTTTCAATATATAAAATATATTGTATTCCACCGATAATTGACCAGCTTCCTTAAGTATATAACTTAAGTATTCCAACAAGTAATAATTTCATGATAATCATGTAAAGTAATTCCGTGTATAAATACATGTATGATTCCATAATGAGGTATTTCAAATATTAGCAATTCCTATTATTTGAATATAGCTGCAGGACATATAATTTCAACAACGCTACCGCCCTCTTACGTACGTAGGTTCCTCCCTACGCTAGATGATTTGATTGATTGATATGATTCCGGGTTGCAAGAGCCTCGGACCCACCTGTAGATAATTGACTCACCCTGATCCTAGTCCTGCCCGAGCCACATATGAATCCCCCTGTTTGGATACATGCCCTGTTTGGTTTCATAGGTTAGAGTTAGTTTGAACTAGTTTGGGTTCAACTAGCTCTAAAGTATCCAAACATAAGGATTAGATTGGAGCTAGTTGCATCTAACCCACCAAAAAAAAACTATCCCATCCAAGAGGTGCTAATTGGGGCTAGTTCTCATAGGTTCATTAAAAAATATTTTTCTTTCTCTCTTCCACCAACCAAGAGATGTTAATTGAAGCTGGTTCTCATGAAGGCCATTAAAAAAACATTTTTCTCTTTTCATAAAGTGCATCTATTGTCAATCTAACCCTTTCATCCAAACATCTATTTGGCTAGAGTTAGTTTAGGGTTAGTCATGAGCTAGAAACTAACTCTAACCAGTAGCTAAGTTAGAGTATCAAAAAGGGCCACAGACTAGAGGTGAAAAACCTGCAGTCGGCGCTTGGCCAGAATAGATTATTTCGGCAGCGCCCATGCGTGCCGCGCGTGGCCGTGTCCTCGTAGCTCCGGCCTTTCCTCGTGGTTTGCATGTTGCCAGAAAAGATGGATGAACTCCGACCATCTTCTTTCCTGCCGACCCAGCTGTGACAAGCAGACGGAGACCCGCCGGAGCAGCCAAACGCAGGAGCCCACCTCGCCGCACGCTGCCAGCGCCACATCATCAGCGTCACCACGCAGAGACGCATGTACGACACACTCTCGGATAGGGATAGATGGATAAGTCAGGCGTCGGGGCTTCTCCTACGAAAAGAAAACTGGAGCGCGACTCCGGCTTTGTCTCGTGCGGCAGCGCAAGCAAAACAACCCATCTTTTCTTAACTACTACTCCCTCCGTTCCTAAATACAGTATAAATTTTTAAAGAGGTTTTATTCGTGGACTACATATGAATGTATATAGACATACTTTAGAGTGTAGATTCATTCATTTTGCTTCGTATGTAGACTCCTAGTGAAATATTTTAAAAGACTTATATTTAGAAACGGAGGAAGTAGTTTATTTATTTATTTATTTATTTGTTAAATCAGGTTCTGTTTTTTTCTTTTGACATCTACAACTAGTAGGTTCCGGGTGTTAGCGGACAGATATCGATGGCAACTTTTATTTAATCATGATGACTGATGATGTTGTCTCGGCTCGGCTCGGCTCGGCTCGGCTTTAATCATGCATGTTCTTCTCGAGGGGGTGAACCATGGTGATTAGTGGCTCATCAGTTTATCATACAGGGGCGAGAGACGAGAGAGTGCAAAGTGCAAAAGTCGGATGGAGGAGCGAACGGTGCCGCAGTTTCTCCGTGTGGTGGTGGGGACGGAATCTGGGGGGTCGGATTCCTGAATCTCGCCTCCACGTGGCCCCCTTCCTTGCCGTCCAATCACATCTCGTTTCCCTCAGCCTCTACCAACTGCATGCTACGGGACCCCGGAGGTGACAAGTGACGACGGCCGGCTCCACATCTTCCTTTTTGCGCGCCCAACGCCGGTCACTGTGATGTTTACTGGCCCTTCAGGATCAGTCCGTCGATTTATTTTATTCTGTTCTTGTTCTTTTTGTTAATCGTTGCTTTTTGCTAAACAATACTCCCTTCCTCTTAAAATTCTTGTTTTAGATTTGTCAGATATGAATGTATGTAGTCACGTTTTAGTATTTTGATACATTTATTTCTAGACAAATGTAAGACAAGAATTTTGGAACGGAGAGAGTACTTCCTCCGTCCCATCTCCGTCCCAAAATTCTTGTCTTAAATTTGTTTAGAAATGAATGTATCTAAATACTAAAATTTGACTACATATATTCATATATAAACAAATTTAAATCATGTGTTTGTTGGTAAGATAGTACTTCCTCTGTAAATTAATATAAAAGTGTTTAGATCATTATTTTAGTTATCTAAATACTCTTATATTAGTTTACAGAGGGAGTACTAGATAAGACTAATCGAGTCAATTAAAGCACTACATACCTAGCTTAATGTAAGCAGATGGTTGGCCTTTGCATTAAAAAAGAGCAGATGATTGGCTAAGGACAAATAGGCTAGATTGACTAGAATGTGATTAGTCTTTTTCGCTATGTCGTGTCCAAACAAACAAGTTTAGTAGAGAATTTAGTTGTAAACATACTATAATAGTAATAGTAGTCTCTTATGATAGACTGGTGTAGTGATGCTTTACAACTTATGACCATTTGAAGCAGCATGCTAGAAATAGTCAAATAAAACCGTGTGAAGCTACAAGCTAGAATTCGCTTTAGCAAGTCATTGTCAAGTTCTCTTAGATGACATCTAGTTGCTGCACACTTGCATCATCGCATTATCTTTGACTCAGGTCAGACGTGGCGGATGTATCACATTTCATTATACATAAGAGCAACTCTAATGGCACGATCTATTTCATCCAGCGTCGTCCGCTTGGAGACGTGCGGACAAAATGGATGGCTGAACGTGCCGATTCATTTTTAAAACGTGTCCGCGTTGATCCATTTCAGACCTAAATTTGGGACTGAAATGCGTCGGCGCGTCCGCGCGCGCCCTCTCGTTGTCCGTCCCAACCACCACGGTCAACATAATTTATGACGGTCGCCTTTCTCGGACCCACATGTCAGCGATCGCGGTCGGTCTTTTTTAATCAGTCCGTGCAGTGGGTTCCGTCTCATCTGCTTCCAGAACCCACTCGTCTTCATCTCGCCACCTCGTAGGCGACCAAACCCTAGCACCATGGCCGGCTCCTTACCAAACAAGGCAAGGCCCCGCTCTACCCCCGCACCATCTCCTCGCCGCGTGTCTTTCCGCCGGCCTCACCAGCGTGTGAACGTCTCGGTGCACCAAGCGTGGTGGCACTGGGAGCACCGGGTGTCGCTGCCTTACCCCGACGTCACCCTCCCGCACCACTGGTAGATGTCGGCCGTGTCGCGGTCGGCGGGGATGCACGCGAAGGAGATGAGCCACCGTCGGCATCTGCTGACGCCGGAGCAGCGGCAAAACCCTACATACGCGGTCGATTCTCCCAACTGAAAGGTTTGGTTCGCGGTAGAGCACGAGGAGCAACGCTGTTGTGGCGTGCACGACGTGCAGCCAGGATGCCCGTCGTCGCCCCCGCCCTGTCGTCAGTGATGAGGACCATGAGGCTGAGGCCACCTACCAGATGGCGCTGGCAGCTGTGCTCCGCGAGAGCGGGGAGGAAGAGCGGCTCAAGGCCGATGAGGAGGCGGCGTACCACCAGCAACTCGCGGAGGCCATCGCGCTGTCGATCGCCGGCGACTCCGTCCTGCCACCTCCATGAAGCCCGAGCCCACGGAGCCGTCGGAGGTCTACCAGTGGACCGCTTGCGTCCGCGAGTTTGTCAGTGCGCCGCCCATCTGGCTGTGCGCGACACCACATCAGGAGCAAGCCTACCTCAAGCACTGCAGGACGAAGCACCTGTGGGCGGAGCGCGTCGAAGGCCTTCGACTGATGGAGCTTGAGAAGGAGGCGGAGGAGGAAGGACGGGAGATGGAGGAGGATGAGCGCGCCTGTGCTGTTGCGTTGCGACCGCCACCAGCATAGCTCGTGTCGACGGGGCAGACGACGGAGGGGCAGACAGTTGCGCTATGAAACAGGCGTTCCCCTCGGCCGGCCTGCGCCCACGCTGCTCGACCTCACCGGCCCCGACGACGACGACAACGACGCCTAGGGCTGCCTCGTAGTTTTAGTATTGGGCGGGTCGGATCAGTATTGATGTCCGTTGAACCGATTCAAACGGACGAAAAGCGGACGAAACGACCGTTCGTTCGGATGGGCGGGTCGGAGTTGCTCTAAGCGAGTGCTAATTCTCAACAACCATATGCTTTCAGCTATGGTGTTTTTTTCAGCGGCTTCTTTAGCAATGCATTCCTCGTTGCCAATTTCTTTAGTGCGTCTCATGTTCTTTTCTGCCGACCCGAGCTGCGCCTGCCCGCACGCGGACGGAGACACGCCGGAGGAGTCCACCCCGCTGCACGCTGCCAGCATCACATCAATGTGCACCGCACGGAGGTGCGCACGCTATCCTGTCGGGTGAATGGACAAGTTCTCTTGTACGTAGTACATACACGATGGTGTTCTCCCAGCTTTCTTTAATCACGACTGAACATAGTGGGTTGCTACGGTGGCTAACGGTTTACAGGGACGGACGAGCTCGTGCGATGCCAAACGTCGTCGGAGACGACGGTGCCGCTTATATGCTTCTGGGTGGTGGGCCCGCCTGTGTGACAGGATCCCAGGGTCCACATGGCCATAGACTAGGGTCGGATTCCTGAATCTCGCCTTCACGTGGCCCCCATCCTTGCCGTCCAGTACTAATATAGTGCTCATACAATCTTCGTTGGTCTGGGTTGAATTGCCAGCGGACCCCAAAGATCGCTATAGCCATTGTATGTCTCTATATATTTAACATATGTTTTTAACGGTGTGCAATCACGACCTTTTTGTCTTTTTTGTTTATTTGGGTCGGCCGTCCGCCAAGCGTCCGTTCTGTTTTAGGTTCAGGTCGGCAGTGTGTCCAACGCGACGACCCATTTCATCTCTGCACATAATTTTTTAAAAAGTCCCGCGGCCATGTCTCATGCCGACATCATGCCAACACCGGCATACAATCACCATACGGTTCATGTTGACGCACTCGCCAGCAGCCGACACGCATGCCAGCACACAAAAAGGGGGTGGGGTTTGAGTTTGACCACGCCATCGTGACCCCGTGGTCATGCCAGCAGACCTGCCGGCATAAAAAAAAGGCCCACGTTCATAGACCACTCCTCGTCGAACTTGAGCATGTTGGCCTGCATCTTCTCGAACCACGACCTCTTCCTTGACAACACGGTGTTGAGATCCACCATCATGATCTTCAGCCCGGTCATCATGCTCGCGAAGGCCACTTCTTTCGCCTTGGTCTTGGCGTTGGCGGCCTCAATCTCAAGCATCTTGACTTGTTTCTTCGCCTCCATCTCAAGCATCTTGGCTTGCTTCTCCGCCTCCATCTCAAGCCTCCTCCCTTGGATCTCCATGAAGGCGTTCATTTGCTCCTGTTTGTAACGTCAACGCTCCTCCTCCCTTGAACCCTTCTTGCTCATCATGCCCTCCACGCTTGCGATCAAGTGCCGCATCCCGCTTGTCCTCCTTCTTGGAGCTGGTCTTCCCCTGCGGACGTGCGTTCTCATCGTCCCCAACCTCCTCCACGGCTTGCTTCCCCACGCGACTTGAGGGCGGCATATTGCGCCTTGAACTTCTCCTCGTCTTTGATGACCCTAAAGCAATGGGAGAGGTTGAAGCACTTGCCATTGTGTTGGACCTTGAATGCCTCCAAAGCTTGAAATGCCTACAAATGTATTTCATGCAAGCATATTGGCATGCAAATGAACACGCAAGCATAAACTTGATGACACAAAAGAGGGCGACTTGCTAGCATACCATGTCTCGCATGCCGATGCCGCTCACGGGGCGGGCCTTGACGCTCTCAAGAGTGGCACAAAACTTGTTGCACTCTTGTTGGATTACCTTCTGCTTGCTCTTGCGCTTCGGTTGCTTCGCCCAGGCGGCTTGGTTGGTGAGCTCGTCCTCGAACAAAGGCTCCCCTTCAATGTCGCACTCGTCCTCTTACTCTTGCCCGTAGTCCTCCGGAAACTCGTGGTCGAGTGGGAAGCCGTCCAGGTCCATGCCGACCTGATCACGCATGAAGGCCGCCTGATCTTGATCAAAGGTGGACGGCGTGAACGCCCCTCGATCGTCCCGACTTTGTGTCTCGTTGGGATCGTAGCCAGCGGCCGGCGCACCACCCTCGAAGATCAAGTTCTTCATGTAGTCCTCATCGCCGACAGACGGCATTTCGTCGAACAGGTTGCGTGCGCCCAACATCACGTTGGCTGGCATCTGCAGCGCGCGTTTCCTCGCACCTAAGGATGACGAGCCACCGGCCATCGATGTGGCGTTGAGGTCGATGGGCGCGGGCGTGGAAGGCGCCACCACGTTCACCTCCCGCGGGCACTCCCTGGAGAGGCGGGAGGCCAGCGGGTAGACGTAGAAACCGAACATCGGGTTGCAAGCCGAGGCGCGGGGCGAGTCGAGCAGCGCCATCCGAGGGAACACAAATGTGCCGGTGCTGGCCGTGGCCACGACGGCGTTGACGAGGCCGTGCTGGTTAGGGTTTAACCGTAGCATATAGAGCGCCTCCCTCGTTGCATGACCTCCTGTTGTGCGGCGGCGGCGACGGCGACCGCCGCGATGGCTTCATCCCTCGCACCCGCCGCGTGCTTGTGGCCCTTCCTCTTGGCCGATTCCCTTGCACGCTCTTCGGGCGCCAGCGTCTTCTTCGGCTTGGGCGCAACGACAGTCTTGCGCTTGCCTTTGTCGGAGGGGGCGGTTGTCATGCCGCACGAGGCGAGGGAGGCGAGGTCGGCGGCGACATCGAGGTCGTCGTCCATGGTGGGGGTGGGGCGGAAGCACGCGCGGGTGGGAGGGATTTTGGGGGAAATGGAGGGAAATGGTGGAGGCTGCCACCGACCAGCGGGCCCGGGGTGAGGAGAAGGCGAGCGCGCGCGTCCGTCTCATGTTCGGGCCGACGCAAATCCGGCTCAAAAATGGACCGGGAATGAGTCGGCAGGTGGACGCCAAACGGACGCGGGTTCGTTTGGGTCGCGCCGATCCAACGGACGCGAGCAGACGAAATGGATCGCCCCGTTGAAGTTGCTCTTAGTCTTTGGCTGAAGTCAAACTTCATAAAACAGTTTGAGAAAATTTATAAAAAACAATATACATATTTATAGTAATAAAATTGTATGATGTGAAAATATATGCAAGGATGATTCTAATGGTATTGATTGGTGGAGTAGATGTTAATATTTTTTTTTACACACTTGTTGAAAGTATATAAAGTTTGATTTTAGACAGACCTAATGTGCAGAGTAAATAAAAACAAAGATAATATTATATATCATAGTATTATCTTTAAATATGACTAGAAAATTCCAAGACTTTTTAATCTCTTTTCTCTACGAGTACTTGAATAGAACTTAAGGTTTCCGCTTCGTCTTTTTCCTTTGTCCATGAATGGACACAGAGAATTCATTTAATCCATACAATACATGCTTCCAAAAGAAAAGATAAAATCTTCACATGTTAACGGTTTTCACTAACATTGACTGTACACATTAGGTAGATTAGCTAAATTTTTTTCTTTTACTGTCTTCCTAAACCAAGTTTACAAAAATCCCCCTTTTATGGCCATGTTCAATTTCTTCTTCTCCTAGTGGTTCAGAAGCATTGTTGCTTTGATAGGTTAGGGTTTCGTCGGCTGAGGATGATGAGTTGTGAATAAGACTAGTTAAACTATTCTAGTCAATTAAAACATGCCATAGACTGGTTGGCTAAGGACGCAGTCAAATTGACTGGATTGTGATTAGTCGTATGCCGTGTCCGAACAAACATGCTTAGTTAGGAATATTGTGGTTGCCTTATTGTAATACTAGTGGTATCTTCTTATGATAGTATAGACTGTGGATCAGGGTTATCTCACCCCGGTCCGCAAAAAAAAAAAGAAAAAGAAAAAACAGGGTTACTTCAATTTGGATGGCCTAAACGTGTAAAGCTTCGTTAGCTTTAGCAAGTTTTGCGGGGCAGCTTTAATTAGCAAGTTGATATCAAGTTTTCTTAGATGACATCCTAGTTGTCGCACACTTGGCATCATCACATTATCTTTGACTCGGGTCATGCGTGGCATGTGTACCTGCTTTGCATCGACACAATGACTTCACATTACATTATAGATAAGTCTTGCCAAATGCAGGACCTTAAATAGGTACTACTTCAACATTTATTGTTAACACCTGGCAAAATTATATATTTATTGTTGATGTTGTTTCCATGATAACTAGAAAATGTTTAAACTTATCAAAAGTTTGCTACATATGTACGTATCGGCAAGTGTTCGTGTATGCATAGTATTATTTATGCTAACATAGTAAAATTCATATTAACATTTTCTCGAACAAATGATGCTCCTTATCACCAAAATGTATTAAACATCTCTTTGAAAAATAATTAATTCAATGATATTCATTTTTTTTAGAATACACACACATGACTTAAAGAAGGCTACAACAACATCTGCAACACGCGAAATAGAAAACCAGGCTTGTGGCGTCACCATACGAAGCACAATATGTTCAACATAGATCTAAAAACATGCCTTCGATCAGTTGAAAGTGACGTCTTAGGATCCCCCCACCCGCACGCGCGAAATCATGTGCATTGTGTTGTTTCCAAATCCATCAATCAACGATCTTAACGTCGGTGCCCCCTTCCTCTGACATGACAATAAGGCTGGTCGTAATGGAAGTATCACAATTAGTATCATGCACGCCAACTAGGTAAATTTGATGAGATGACATTGAACTAAAGGAAGAAAAAGATGGTTAAGCATCATATCATGATACTGTATCATAATCAATGTTATACTACTTACGTGCGATACTGTATCATAGTCATACACTAGTATCATAGACATGATACTAATTTATGATACTACCCACTACAACCAGCCTAAGACGGCCGGTAACGATGCCGTCGATTGCGGCTTTCATAATTAGAGTATCGTCGTCACTCCTCGTCAATCAAAACGTGTGATTAGAGTACTCTTTTTCTTACCTCACCGTTTCTTTCATAGTTACCTTATTTTCCACCTGCCTTTAAAATAAACCCCAAAACGTAAAAAGGCTTTTGTGTGGACATAACGGGGTGCCCATAGCACCAGCAACCCTAGTAAAATGAGATATATAAAAAGACTACATACGAAATAAAATAAGTAAACTGCATTCAAAATCATGTCTATATATGTTGGTATGTAGTTCGTGTTGAATCTATAACATTCCTTGTATTTACTTCCTCCGTTCCTAAATATAAGTCTTTTAAGCGATTTCACTAAGAGACTACATACGGAGCAAAATGAGTGAACCTACACTTTAAAGTATGTCTATATACATTCGTATGTAGTCCTCTAGTGAAATCTGTAAAAAGACTTATATTATGGAACGGAAGGAGTAGAAACGAAGCGAGTACGTTATTTCCACATGGGTAAAAAAGAAAGGAAACACAAAAAATTCCTTTGTAAAAATAAAAGCCGAAAGCGAAGAAGGGCTCTTGTGTGGACATAACGGGTGACCGTAACACCAGCAACACCCCCAGTTGGGCTGGGTACCACCACCCCCAACCCCACTGCGCAACCGATAGATAAGAGCCGCCCCCGCCCGCCTGCCTTGCCCGACCGTCCCTCCTCTGTCTCGAAGCCGCCACCACCGCCTCCGACGAGCCCCGCGGCCGCCGCCGCCACCACAGGCCGGCCCAGAGACGCAAATTCAAATCTCGCCGGGACACGCATCCCAACCCCACACCCCCACCTCGAATCCCCGCCGGATTCGCGCGCGCGCGCCCCGCGGGCAGATCGGGATGGAGGCGGCGGCAATGGCGGCGGAGGGCGGTAATGGGGCCGCCGACAGGGTCGCCATTGGCGTCTGCGTCATGGAGAAGAAGGTCTGGATCTCTCCTCCCCGTTCCCTTCCTGTGTTTCACCCTCTCTTCCACCGTCCCTCTCCTCCGCGGCCCGTAAAATTGCCGCAAAACCGTGGCGCCACCCTCCGATCCGCTGTAAAATCGCTCCGTGTTCTCGGTGATCTCCCGCGAAGCTCCATAGTATTTTTGTTGTTGTTTGTTCTGATCGCCTTTTTCGATTCGCCTACCCTCGCAGGTGTTCTGCTCGCCGATGGAGCAGATTCTCGAGCGGCTCCGCGCGTTTGGAGAATTCGAGGTACGCGCGATTCCCCTTTTCCCACGCCCGCATTCCCGTCGCCTCTCTCTCTCTCTCTCTCCGCACTATCATCAATTTGCAAAAGCGGAAACGGGTGTACCGCGATTGAAGCGAGCTAGCCAGCCACGGAGATGAGTGGACGGCGGAGAATCGCATGTGATGTGATTTCTCTTCTTCAGATTTTCGAAATATCTTATTGCGAGACATCCGTGAATCTTTGTGGATACCAATTTATTCTGCATCTTTTTGTTTGAATAATATACGTGCGGTCTCCGTCATGCCATGTGGTGGCTGCTTTCGCGGCCTGTCCCCGACTTTCCGGATTATGGCAAACAGCCCCCCCAACGCTACAGATTCTTAACAAAAAATAATAAATTCTTGTGTGGTGGACTAATTTCTTGACGAAATTACTTTAAGCATTGCCGTCCACAAAATTGAATATTCGGTGCTTGAGTGATCGACATCCCTATGGGTTTTGTACGCCAAATGTTGACTCATGGTACGGGCGTACTGTAAGCTACGGAGTGATGGCTGGATATGGTTCCTCAGGATTCCTTGCCAAATAAATAATGCCTAGAACGCAATGGGAATTCCAACTTTTGGTCAGATCTGGTCTACGGCCATGTTATATGGATGTTTATATTGGTTCGTTTGATTTGATGCATTGGTATCTCCTAACTTTCTAGGAGGGGACCACGTCATTGACCACCTAGTTTATTCATTCCAAGGCTGGCCCTGCCCTAGTAGGAATAATTGTACCTCAGATTTTATGCTTCCTTTATACTACTAGTATAATTCAAGCAGCAGCACATGATTCACTCATTCTTTCTTGCTTTTGATTCGTCCATCTTGATATTCTCATGTCCGTCTATGAAAGCTGCATACTTAGTTCCGTGACAGTGCTGTCCAGCTCTTTTTTTTGATGGAAATGTCGGACTATTCCTCTTTGATGCTTCTCCTGTTTTATTGTGAAAATTTTGTTCTTAAATGATTTTATGAAACTTGCTGACACGCCCACAATGTATTATTTTGGTCTTGTAATTAATTTCATCTAGTGCTATCTCAGTATCAGTGTACTGTCTAACGTAATTAACTTTAATGAACTTCACTTTATTAGTTTATCTTTTTTGCCATATTTGAAGTTCTGGTTCTACTTCAGGTGTAAGGGTAACCTTGCTTGTTGCTGGAGCCTTTCAGAGTTCAGACCTGTTATCACTCTGCATTTCATTTAACTATTTTGCAGATCATAATATTTGGAGATAAGGTTATTCTCGAGGATCCTATTGAGATGTATGTAATGAGAACTCAGGTTATTGATAGCTTAATCATTGTCCATTTTTAGTAGAGTCTATCCATATTCCTTCAGTGCACCTTTTGACTGAAGGCCATAGAACATAATGTGTGTGGGCCTGCATGTTTACGAATAACATTTCACGTAGCTACAATTTGATTTTCAGTTGGCCAAAATGTGACTGCTTGATTGCCTTCTGTTCGTCTGGGTTTCCTCTTCAGAAAGCTCAGGCTTATGCTGCTTTACGAAGGTATGGTTGGATTTTCTCTCTACGCTTGTTCTGTAGGTTCACGGATATCTTCATGCTTTATCAAACACCTTTGTTTCAAGGGATAATGTGTCTGGAGGCTACTGTCTCATGGTAATTTTAATGTATCCTGTCTTAATGTTGTTCTCACAAACATTAATGCTGGTTTGAACATCTAGCACTGGGAACATAAGGGTAGAGGATATTCAAACTATTTGGTATTTTGCTCCGTTCTTAAACTTATGTTCTGATTAATGTTTATTCGCGCATACATGCTTAGATGAAGGGCTTATGTTCAAAGTTTTGCTAATCGATCTTCAATAATGCTATGGCTTCTAAAGTCATTTCAAAATTTCTGTATATATCTTGACACTGTCAGTCAAAACACACAACAAACAATTACATCATTGATCCTGTAGGAGAGCAGATCAGTGACTGTGAGTTGATCAAAAGAAAGCAACGAGAAAGTGGGACTTTCACTTATTCGTGCAATTACTGCAATATTTTTGTTACTAAGTTACGAAAACAGAACTTGAATAAGTACCACCTCACGTTTTAAATGGCAAAACCTCGTCTCTGAAGTGGACAGAGGTTACCTTCTCTGTTTAATATTCTTGAGGTTAGTTTCTTCATATCTTCAGTTAACTTGTATTCTCTAACACCAATTTTGTTTTGTTATATTGCCAGACCATTTGTAGTGAATGAACTCGAGCCGCAATACCTCCTTCATGACCGTAGAAAAGTATACGAGGTACTATTCTCACTGGAGGATTCATTCAATATCTTCTTTGGCACACAGTAGATCACAGTCTTCATTCTGTGATCAAACACACTCCAGGGCAACTTATGTATTTTTTCTGCACATCGTCCTCGTGTTCAGTGGAGATATTTTTCTGCATGTTATCAAATCAGCTATTTACTGTAGTTTGAGAAATAACTGCATTCTTGGAATCAAATTTCTGTTTTAGTTGCGAAGCAACCCCCGGCCCCCCCCGGCCCCCACACACAACAACAACAAAGCCTTGTCGTTCGTTTCTGTGCTTGTTTTTGTTGAGTTTTGACCTAAACCAGTTTCAACTTGGCTATGTCACAGCTGTTTAATTTTGATAGCCACTGACCATACCATAGCATTGTAAATATTGTATGCTTTTTTTAACACCTAAATACTGTATGTTATATGGCTATCACATATTGTTTATCAGATACCATGTTACGCCCTTCCATTCAGTAACAATTTTTTAACAGTTTGCCGAATATCATTCATGTTTTCTTATTTACTCTTGTGTTTTTTTCTGTGGAAAAACTGACCTAACTGCCATCACTTTTATGAAGCATCTTGAGAAGTATGGAATTCCTGTACCGAATTATGCTCTTGTCAATAGAGAGTATCCATACCAAGAGCTAGACCACTTCATTGAGCAAGAAGATTTTGTGGAGATCCATGGCAAGCGATTTCTCAAGCCCTTTGTGGAGAAACCTGCTAATGGTAATTTTTCAATATTTATCAAATCAATTTCATTCTCTACACTGATATTTTCCTCTTTGTGCCTGAATTACTTCTTAATGGTACTGGTGTCGTAGTGTGCTGATTTTGCTGCATGCCAGAAGAAGTTTGAGAGTGAACAAAGAACTATATATTCAGTCTCTTTATTATAATACACATTATTATATTAGTTGCTTATAAGAACTAATTCAGTTATAGAGTTATATGCCATGTGATTCCTTTATTTTTGCGTTTTTATTCAGGGGCTGCCTGTAGGACTACAATTTATTAGCCTTTTGATTATACTCCCTCCGATCCAAAATAAGTGTCGTGGTTTTAGTTCAAAACCATGGAAGATATTATGAGGTTCTATTCACTTGAAATGACTAGTTATATTGCACAAAAAAAGAAGAAATGACTAGTTATATACTCATATGCCACTGATTTCGTTTGTTTGTGTTTTTAATTCAGGCGATGACCATAGAATAATGATTTATTATCCTAATTCTGCTGGTGGTGGAATGAAAGAACTATTCCGGAAGGTAAACTTTTAAATTAGCATGTCATTTGAATGTAGGTTGCTTATTACGATAATCTGTTTCCCAGAGTTTAAAGCCTATCATTTTCAAATGCTTTGGCCTATGAAAAAAGATGAAATAATAATGTAATAAGATTACCCTCTGGAGTTCATATTTCCCAGGGCTGTCTATCCATGTTTTAGATGCTTTGAACTATGGAAATAAAAATAACATAGTAAGACAGTAATACTTCGGACTTCAATTTTGAAGTTGTTGGTTTGCGCTTTGGTTTTCTGTATAATTTGGGACACTTGGGACCTTGATTTACCCAATTTATCTCTTTGATGGGAGTTGGGAGCATATCAAAATTTGGGTCCTTTGGAATAGGAAAAATTCAGGGGTTGAGATGTCACAGTTGGTCCCTACATGATTTTGAAACATAGGGGCTTTGCAGGTGATGCCTTTGGATGGTGCACAGCAAATAAACACATGAATTTTGGAGGATTTGAGTGAATGAGTGAGCGAGGCTACTGGTTTTAAAAATTATCTATTTGGGTATCAGAGCCATTATCTGTCCGGTTACCATTCATAAGTACTGCAATTTAAATTTATGCGAAATATGTAGAAACTTGAAGTGTTTGGTCAGTAAAGGACTCAAATACAACCCTCTTGACACTCTCTCCTTGACGAATATATTTCTATGTAGATAAGCAATTTCCCTGTGTAGAACTGAAGTGTGAGCCCGTCTTTTGTCATTTTAAGTACTTAACAAAGCAGAACAGGGAACTGATAAACCTTATGCCTTATGTATTAATTTTATAAACATTTCTTTTATTGGGATGCAAATTTAAACTTCTTTATATTGCTGAATAAATGTAGGTTGGTAACCGATCTAGTGAATTTCATCCTGATGTCAGGAGAGTTAGGCGTGAGGGATCTTACATTTATGAGGAATTCATGCCTACCGGTGGGACAGATGTGAAAGTAAGATGCCTTTATGAAGTTCTTGTGTTTATTTATGTATATTTTAAAGGCATGCTCGCTGTCACTGCTTAGTTCTTGTGTTTATTTATACTTTATCAACATGCACGCTGTCACTGCTTAGTCCTTGCCTGGCATGCTTTGTCTAGTTGCAAGACAGTATTCCATGACATAAATCTTGTCATGCAATATCTACTCTACAAATTGTTTTTTATCTAGCGAGAAGTATTAAAACACGCCTTTTCAGGTTTACACAGTTGGCCCAGGATATGCGCATGCTGAGGCACGCAAATCACCAGTTGTTGATGGTGTTGTTATGAGGAATCCTGACGGGAAAGAAGTAAGATACTACACTTCAATATCCTTTGTATAGTCTGGATATTACACTCTTCCATATTCTTTGTTTAGTTCAGATTCAGATACTCCCTTTTTGTACAATGATTCAGATACTCCTTTTCTTAAACAACAATTCAAATACTCCTTAGTTTGTCTTTTGACTATTCCATGGAATGTTTCTTATGTATGATTGTTTGAATACCGATGTAAACCTCCAATTTAATGTACATTTTTGTAGCACATGTAAAGTTCAAACTAAAAGGTCTCTGCTGTGTTTGCCGCTTAGCCTAGTGAATGATAATGTAACACATGTAAAGTTCAAACTAAAAGGTCTCTGCTGAGATGTACATATGTCAGGAAGCAAGCCTAGCTCACTGCGTTGGGAGAGTGGATGTACAACCCCACAACTCAGGTTCAAGTCCTCATGGATGCGAACTTAGGTTCCTATTTACACTGTTGGGGTTTCCCTTAGAGTTATCTTCCAAAAAAATATTACATCTGCCAGGTCAACATGGTGGTACTATTCTCCAGCCTGGCCTGTGTTTTGTGACACATGGTTGTTGTATTTTTGTGTCTGTTTATTGGATACTACTCCCTCCGTACCTAAATATAAGTCTTTTAAGATATTTCATTAGATGTCTACATACAAAGCAAAATGAATGAATTTATACTCTAAAGTATGTCTATGTACATCCATATGTAGTCCATTAGTTGAATCTCTAGAAAGACTTATATTTAGGAACGGAGGGAGTATTTCTTAACCATTAGGTTGACCTTTTTGACATAATCTACTTCCATCCCATGGACCCTGGTCCCATTCCGTTCATCTTCTTAAATGATCCGATTTTCACTTTCCAACTGATCTTCTTTTGTTTTTATTTTCATATGTTATTACTTGAAGGTACGTTATCCTGTTCTTTTGACCCCTACGGAGAAACAAATGGCAAGAGATGTCTGCAATGCTTTTAGGCAGATGGTAACACTGCTTACTTTGTTTCTCTTTATTTATTATTTATAGTTGTCCTTGGAAATGAATAGCTACCCAGAATTATTGAAATCATGCTGTAGTGGGCTTAAAATCTTATTAGTTTCCTAATATTTTTTGTATAGTATTTTTCTAGTCGTTGTATAACTCGACAATAAAAATACATGACATATAACTCGACTTGTACTTTTCATTTTCTACAGAAAATAAAAACTATATACTCCACCTAAAGCCTTATACTTGATTTCAGCTTCATAATACTTTAATTTTATAATAATTCAACCTAAACTGTATACCCTCACCATGCTTGTCACTTGGGTCATTTGAAACGAGAGGAACGCCAGAGTGTTTCGGTAAAAAAATGGCCGCCGCCATTCTACATTCTAAATCTTATTAAAGATGAGGCCAAACTTTGGGTCACCGCGGGAGCTAGGCACTTGGGCGCTATCATGTCGCAAGAGTAATCGGTTGATGTAATTTTGTTGATGGGCTAGTTGGGCTGTTTCTATTTACTTTTGTTGAACCGGTATGGGCCCAACCCATCCTCTTCTCACTTAGGGCCCAAACCCATGTAGAGGGACTGACCTAGAAAGGAGGCACCCAGCCATCCCGTTCCTAGCTGAGCCGCCACACACACAAACCACTTACGCACGAATTAAGACAGGTAGGCCACGGTCTGGAGCCCCCCTCTCCCGATTCAACATGGTATCAGAGCCCCCTACGCCCAATGGATGCCAGTCCCAACCGTCTGGCTCGTCTGTCGCTTCTGAATCAAGCAACTGAACTTGTCAAGAATCATACGACAGTCTATTTGGTCAATGAGAGCACTAAAAGAGACCAAATTGACAAGAAAAGCTGACACATGTAAAACTGGCGACGATAAGGAGATGGTTGAAGTGCATTTGACCGTGCCAACCCCTACAACAGGCTGATTTGTACCATCGACGGTTTGTATGGTGCCCTTGTGAGTAGGAGCATGCTTATGGTAAGACTCAAACACACAGGAACCGCAATATGCTTAGATGCTCCAGAGTCTAGAACCCACTCTGAAGCACTCATTAGGAGTAAGAGATGCCTTTGTCGGATTACCTTCATCAGTGGAGGCCCAGCGAACAAAGTCTCCATAGGCAGCTTCATCAATTCCCTTGCCCTGTGACGTCCCAGTATCCCTTTCAACTACCATATGAGCACTCTAACCCCCTGAGTTCCTCGGGTATCCACCTGCCTCTAGCATACCTGACTTTGCCAGTTTCCCCTTTGTTGTATCCCCCGCCTCTACCACGAGTTGGACATTCCCTCTTCCAATGACCTACCTCCCCACAGATATGACATTTGTTGGGATCTCCCCACTCCATGCACTCAGTGACTGCAATTGTCGAAGCCGACACAACCTTAACGTTTGCACTCACCTCCTCTTGAGACATTGTTGCAATAGTCTCCTCAATAGTTGGTAGGAGAGGTTGGTGCAACAGGAATGCCCCCTGCCACGAAAGCAACATCTGAGCCCTCCCAACAGTTTCAGCACACGCCTGTGTGCAATCCAGTTGTGCCCTGACTCGATGCAAGCCGCATCATAAAGTTTCAGAGGATCACAGTTATCCTGCTCCACCCATAGAGCCTACAGCTCTACCACATAGGCCATCACTGACATGTCGTCACCTTGGCGCAGCCGGCTGATCTTCCCCACAATCTGAGCAATTAGCGTGAAATTACCCTTGCCTGAATATTGGGTGGATAGAGTCTTCCATATCTCGGCGGGCCCCCACAGAGCGTACAATGGAGGGCACCATCGAGCTCAACAACCAGCCAACAAGCACAGAGTTTATAACCTTCCACCTCTTTCCTTTCACGGTAGTCTTATCTCCTGGTTCATCAACTGCACCCAATAAATGCCCATCAAGTTCCTTCTGTTCCATAGCAAGCAATGCCCTCATGGACCAACTCAAATAATTTGTGGCCCCCTCCAGCTTCATATCCAGGGGGTGACATTTTGAGCTTTTGATCCACTTCCTGTCGAGGAACGATGGCCCCAGAATTGGACACCGCGAGGATCTTAGCAAGCTTCTCGAAAGCCTGAGTGAGAGCATTTGGTTCACTCATCTCCGATCTGGTAATCAGCAACACAACCCTACAACTGCACGGTCCTCCCTTTTCTCCCCCTGGCTAGCAGCAGCACCCAACAACAACAGCAGCAGTGGTGGGATGTCGTACTGCCCCTACTCCGATTGAACAAAATCACCTAGTGACAACACAATCAGGAGTGCCAGTGAATAAGGAAGATTATCAGAAATTGGTTGGGAGATTGTTGTACTTGTGTCATACGAGGCCTGACATTATGTATGATATGGGTGTGGTGAGCAGATACATGCATGAACCAAGGAGTGGGCATCTTGAGTTACTTGAAGGGGCCCCGGGTAAAGGGTTGTGGTTTGGGAAGAGTGAACATCTTGAGGTGGATGGCTATAGTGACTCTGACTGGGCCAGTTGTCAAGATGATAGAAGATCAACTTCTAGCTACTGCGTGTTTGTGGGACGAAATTTAGTGTCATGGAGAAGCAAGAAACAGCCGGTTGTGTCTAGATCAACAACAGAAACTGAGTATAGAGCATTATCTCAAGGGTTGTGTGAGACGTTCTGGGTGAAGTACCTGCTGAGCGAGTTGAAACTTCTGAAGAAGGGACCCTTGAAGGTGTGGTGTGACAATCAGTCAGCTATAGCTATCGCTAATAACCGAGTTTAACATGATAGGACAAAGCTTGTGAAAATTGATCGCTTCTTCATTAAGGAGAAACTTGATGCCGGGATCATCAGCCTTGCTCATGTCAGCTCTGTGCAGCAGTTTGCAGATTGTTTGACAAAGGACTGTAACTTGGCATGTGACAAGATGGGAATAATAGATATCTACCACCCATCTTGAGGGGGAGTGTTGAAATGGTATGGGCCCAGCCCATCCTCTTGTCACTTAGGGCCCAATCCCATGTAGAGGGACTGACCTAGAAAGGAGGCACCCAGCCATCCCGTTCCCAGCTGAGCCGCCACACACACAAACCACTCATGCACGAAGCAAGATGGGCAGGCCACGGTCTGGAGGTACCCCACTCTCCCGATTCAACAACTTTAAACCCCTTCCTAATTAATGAATGAGGCAAGTCTTTTGCCTCTGTTTCAAAAAAAGTAGTGGTGCCAAATATTGTCCTCTTAATCTAATACAAACTGTTTTTTAAATGTGTGTATAGCATACGTTATTTTCAGAGTTTTAATGCCTGTTCATATCATTCTATACATTTCCTACTTAAGTAGGCGTCTCTTATCTCTTATTTAAAAAATGGCTAGATTTTTTTCTAATCAACTGATCTTGTCAACTGTAGGCCATTTAGGAAAGGAAAAGGTCCACTTCCCACTAAACTCTAGCACAAGTTCACTTTTCAGTCCTAAACTCTAAAACTGTTTGAACTGTAACCTTGAACTATTGAAATAGTCCACTTTTCACCCTCAAGTGGTTCTAGTTTTGGTGACGTGGATGCGACATGTCCTCCATGTCAATGCCATTGATGGGCAGAGACCGAGAGAATGCTTGGAAACATGGGATATTGGTTTCTCGGTTGTTATGAAAACAAACACTATGAAACAAGCAGTCTAAAAAATTATAGCATTAGGAAAAGTCTTCCACAAAAAATACCAGGGATAGAAGAAAAAGGGAAACTAAGAAAGACATGTCATTTCACTGTTGTGACAATGAGTTTGTAGATTCATGGCATCCACCTCAGCCAAAACCACCTGTGGAACCACTTGAGGTTGAAAATAGACTCTTCCAATAGTTATAGTTCATCACAGAGTTTTAGGATTTAGGGTTCAAACATGAACTTCTGCTAGAGTTCAATAGGCAATCATGGTTAAACTAAATAATCAGTTTCATGTTTGGACCTTTAAACAAAAAACAACAAACCAAATGTGACACTTTGAGATAGCGATGCAAGTTGGTTGAGTCTCATATACAAACCTTACATGCCATCAGTCAATACAGAGTATTAGATTATGTTCATATAGTATATGATTGGATGTTTTCTAAGTACTATGCATGCTGTTTTCTTCTTCTGATAACCGTTTCTCATTGTCATATTATTTCTTAATTATTTGTCCTCAGTTATTGTGTTGTTTTCTACAGGTTTGTGGTTTTGATCTCTTAAGGTGTGACGGAAGATCATATGTTTGTGATGTTAATGGATGGAGCTTCGTAAAAAACTCTTACAAGTGATTTCCTTGATTCTCATTTTCTTAACTTCTGAAGAATGTTTATGATAATGTGCGCTGAAACGTTTGGACAAACTTTTCTATGATTCAGGTATTATGACGATGCTGCATGCATCATGCGAAAAATATTTCTTGATGCAAAAGCTCCTCATCTTTCATCAACCATTCCTCCAACCCTTCCTTGGAAATCTAAAGCACCAGATCAGTCTACTGAAGGCCTTACACGACAAGGAAGTGGGATTATTGGTACATTCGGTCAGTCAGAAGAACTACGCTGCGTCATTGTTGTGATACGCCAGTAAGCCTTTTACCACTGTTTTACTGTTACAGATGGTTGCTGTTAGCGAGTTAGTGCTATATCCTTACATGACATATCTGTTTAGTGGTGATCGGACACCAAAGCAGAAGGTGAAACTGAAAGTTACAGAGGAAAAACTTCTAAATTTGATGTTGAAGTACAATGGTGGAAAGCCAAGAGCTGAGGTATCCTCTTTGTTTAATCTCAAGTTTTAATTTAACCTGTTGGTGATTTTAGAACGAAAAAAAACTTAACTTGTTGATTGTGCTTTCCTGGCAGACAAAACTGAAAAGTGCAGTACAATTACAAGACTTGCTAGATGCAACAAGACAACTTGTGCCACCAACTAGGTATCATGTGCTGGAACAAGTAAATAATTTGTGTATTTACTAAATGGCTAAATTACTTAAATCTAACATTCTCCCTACGTAAGTTCAATCTTTTTTGTTTGTTCAACTGGATTTTCATGACAAAATCTGCAATTGTTTTGTGTATCTTTAGGTCAGGTCAGGAGAGTGATAGTGATGCTGAAGATTTGGAGCATATTGAAAAGCTTCGGCAAGTCAAAGCAGTACTGGAGGAGGTGATGTCTGTTTATTCAAATCTGCTTGTCCATCACATTTACTATGGCCATGTGACATGTTAAATGTTGGATATCTGTGCTAGTGCAACAATACAAACCACTTCAGTTTGGTATGAGATAAGAAAAAAAGAAGACCGGAAATTTGACAGAAGGATAGGCATCGGGGAGCTCCTGCCCTCGCGCCTAGTCTAGCCTCGCCGCCACCCGCCGCCGCCGCTCGCGCCAGCGCTCCGCCCCGCCTCCGTCCCCTCTCAGGGCCCGCGTGATGGCCTCCTTCGCCGCCGCCGACCCTGCTGGCTCCCGAGAGACCCCCTCCGGCGAGCGCGTCTCCTACGGGGAGCATTGGAGCAGCTCGGAGGGAGAGACCTCGTCGAGGTCGTACAGCGACGTCGCGCGCTCGCTCCCCACAGGCCCGCCGGCCGCCGCCGCTCCCAGGCGCGCTGCCGCCGCCTCCGGACGCACCGCGCCCGCTCCCCGTCCCGCGGTGCAGGACCGCCTCGGGCCCCGCTCGGAGGTACGCCGTGCGACGGGTGGGCCAGTGCTTGACGCGGACGGGTTCCAGCAGCCCCGCCGCAGGCACCCCCACCGCCGTCCGCGCCGCGACGCCCGGCCCTGCCCAGCGCCGCAGCCCGTCCCCGGAGGAGGCCGCCGGCCTCTGCTTCCGCTGCCTCGACCCCAGGCATCACGTGCGCGACTGCCCCAACGACGTCCGATGCCGCTGCTGTCTCATCTTTGGCCATGCCTCGCGCGCCTGTGGCGGCCGTCGCACGGCCGACGTGGCCCGGCAGCCATCTCGCACGGACGCCGCGCAACCCCGCGCGAAGGACGCCCCCAGGCTGCCACCACGCGCGTCAGCGGCCGCGCCACCCCCTCCTCGCGGCGTGGTCGCCAGGATCCCTGCCGCCGCGCAGCCACGCGCCGCCCCCCCGGCGCCTGCTCTCCTCCCGGCTCCTCCCGCCCCGTCGCCCGCAGATCGCCCCGCGCGGGTCATCATGGCGCAGACGACGGAGATGGACGACGCGGAGCTCGTCCTTGCCCGTGCCATGGTGGCCACCATCACTGGCAACCGGCCGCGAGTCTCTTCGCCCGAGGTGGTCGAGCTGCTCCTGACCTCGCTGGACCTCGCCGAGGGCGACTTCACCGTGCACGCGCACCACCCAGAAGACTTTCTCATCATCTTCTCCTCCTTGGCCACCAAGCGCCGGCTCAATGGCGAGCACATCCTCTGTTCGCCGCGTTTTACTCTCTCGCTGCGGCCATGGTGCAAGCTGGCGCACGCCACCGCCGATGACCTCGGATATCGTGTCGTGCTGGAGCTCCGCGGCATTCCTGCGCATGCGTGGCACCTCTCCGTGGCTGAGCACGTTCTCGGATCGAGCTGCTGGATCGAGCGGATGCACCCCCGCACGCAGTCGCGACATGACCTCGACGTCTTCCGTCTCTCCGGCCGCACTCACGACCCCGCCGGCATCCGGCGCGCGTCGGTTCTGGCTATCGTCGAGCAGTTCCCGGCCCGCGTGCCATCCGAAGCCCCGGTCGTCCGAACCCTGTCCTACCCCATATCCATCGAGCTCACCGTGGCGGAGCGCATCAGGGGCACGTCGGACGTTCCTCAGGCGGCCGGCGGGCATGCCGGCGACGACGCAGGCGAGGGCAGCAGGCGCGGCCAGGGCAATGGCCAAGGCCCAGCCCCAGGACGCGCGCGCCGTCGTGGCCGCAAGCCCAGGCGTGCCGACGAGGTCCCGGCCGGCCGCGCGGATGGCATGGCCATCGACGCGCCGGCATGGCGAGTGCGGTGCCCTGGCCGCGCTGATGGTACGGCCATGGCGGCCTCCTGGCCCGACGTGGCGGCGCCGTCGAGGGCCCCCCGTCCTGCCAGACTGGGCATGCAAGCCTGGCCCAGGCCGCTGGGACCCGCGCACCGCCGTCATCGCGTCAACAAAGGAGAGGGTGACCGCGTCATCAGCCTGCAAAAGGGAGGTTTGGCCGGGACCCGCGCGCACCTACCTGCGCTGCCCCTGATCCGCGGCAGAACGGCCCCACCTTCGGCGCCAGCTGGCGCCCAGCCATTGGCTGGAGATGACCCAATTCCTCTTGCCGTTTCAAATCCTCGCGCCCCCACCACGACCAACGCAGCCGCGCACGAGACAGCACGCCCTCTCGTACTGGAAGATCCCATCGGGGCCACACCTGCTTTGGCTGAGATCACGCTCGCCAGCCATGCGACGGATTCCCAGCCAGAAGCCCAGACCGCGCCAGTCTCGCCTGCCGCCCGGTCGGGCCAAAGCTGCGCAAACCCCACCGCGGCGCGGGCCCCGCCTGACGCCTCGGATCAGACGCCGCGGGCCAGCGCGGGCAGCGCTTTACCACGCGCGGGAAACCCTTCGGAGCCGATGCCGCACGCCAGCGCGGGATGCGCCTTGTCGCTTGTCGCCATCCCCCCGGTCCTGGCTCCTGGGCCCACAGCAGGACGCCCACCGCCGAGCAGGCCACGCCCGAGCCAGCTCCGCCTGGGCCGCCCTCCCCCCAGCCCACTCCTGCAGCGGCTGGCGAAGCCCCAGGCCGACCCGGCCCAGCCCCGATCACCATCCTGAAGCGGCCCACTCGCCCTGATCGGGAGGACACTGATGTAGCGCCGCGCGTGACTGCGCCGAGTCGGTTTGCCTCGCCCCCGATCACCCTGCGTCGATCGCGCAGCCAGCCAGTCCCAGCTACTTCCTCCTGGACGCTGGGGCAATTCTTGTCTGCAGCCACGAAGCAGCTCAACGCTACCCTACCGTCCCCTGGGAAACGCCAGCGACCACCACTGAACTTCAGCCCACGGCGGGGACGGTCGGCTTCGGCTCATACAGCAGTGGCTACGCCGCCAAAGGCCAAGAGGCGCGCCCAAGTGCAGATCCTCCGCACCCTTGGCATAGTTGGCATCAATCAGCCCATCTCCGCTGCTGCGATGAAGGCCTACGACGACCTATTCGCCACGCCACTGCAGATGTCGGTCTTGCAGGCTATCGCGGCCCTCGTCGACAGGGAGCTCCCGGCCTGTCTGACGGCCGTGCCCAGCACCGCTGCCGCCTGTGCGAGTTAGCAGCGCCGCTCGCCACGCCTCAACTCCTTGTTCATGGATCACGGCTTGCAGATTGTTGTATGGAATGTTAGAGGCCTTAACTCACGCGCTAGGCGCTGCGCGATTCGATCGTTACTCTGTACCACCCGCGCATCCATTGTATGCCTGCAAGAAACTAAGATGGCTTTGATCTCGTCGTCTGTTGTGCTGGAAACGCTTGGGTCTGAATTTGATGGGTCCACTTACCTCCCGGCCGATGGCATGCGCGGCGGCATTCTCCTGGCTTGGAAAACTAGGGCTGCCACGCTCTCTGACCTTCAGTTCACGCAGCACGCGGTGACTGCGAAGGTGCGTGCGCCCAATGGCAACCCCTGGTGGCTCACCACGGTCTACGGGCCCCAAAGCGACCAGGACAAATTGCTGTTCCTGCAAGAGCTGTGCGACATTCGCGATACTAGCCCAGGCCCATGGATGTTGTGTGGGGACTTCAACTTGATATGTCGTGCCTCGGACAAAAGCTCGGGCAACGTGAACCACCGCATGATGGGTAGATTCCGCCGCGTCATCAACGACCTTGCCCTCAAGGAGGTTTACCTCAATGGGCGTCGTTTCACGTGGTCCAACGAGCAATCCCCTCCTACGCTCGTGCGCCTCGACCGGGTGCTCTGCACCACTGATTGGGAGGACAATCATGGCGAGTGCCACCTCCGCTGCCTGGCATCCGTTGTCTCCGATCACTGCCCTCTGCTCCTGGACTGCTCGCCCATGCCATCAGCTCACGAGCGCTTCCACTTCGAGGAGTTCTGGATGCACCTCGACGGCTTCCACGACACGGTTGCCGCGGCCTGGGGCTCGGTGTTCGACCCAAACCCCTTCAGGCGGCTGGTTCGGCGCCTGCAGGCTACGGGCCGTGCCCTCACGAGCTGGAGCGCCAAGTCCACGGGCAACATAAGGGACAAGCTTGCCATCTCCCGCGAGCTTATCCTGCGCTTCGACCAAGCCATGGAGACCCGCACGCTCTCCCCACTGGAGGATTGGCTGCGCAAGCAGACCAAGCTCTCCTACCTGAGCTTGGCTTCGCTTGAGCGCACTATTGCCCGACAGCGTGCTCGCATTTCCTCCCTCTCGGACGGCGACGCGAACACGAGCTTCTTCCACAGGCAATGCACTTATCGGCGGCAGAAAAACAGAGTGTACGGCTTGCTTGTTGATGGGCAGACGATCAGCGACCACGACGAGATGGCCCAGGCGGCCTTTGCCCACTTCGACGGGCTGCTGGGCACAACGGCCGACCGTGCCCACACGCTGGACTTTGAGCACCTCATCCAGCCAGCTGATCTGTCAGGCCTAGAGGCGCCGTTCAGCCCCGACGAGATATGGGAGGCTGTGCGGCGCATAAGGCACCGGGGCCGGACGGCTTCACCGCGGAGTTCCTGCGAGCGTGCTGGAGCACCATTAAGCAGGACGTGCTTGAGGTCTTTGAGCAGCTCTATGCGCTGAGAGGGCGTGGATTCCACAGGCTCAACCAAGCACTGTTCACCTTGCTGCCAAAGCGCTCCGATGCTCACAAGCTCGGCGACTACCGCCCGATCTGCCTGATACATATTGTGGCTAAGCTCTTCGCGAAGGTCCTTTCCCTGCGCTTGGCACCGATGCTCGACAGCCTAGTGAGCCGCTATCAGAATGCCTTCATCGCCGGACGTACACTCCACGACAATTTCGTCCTAGTCCGGCAATCCCTCAAGCTACTGCACCAACTGGGCGCGCCGAGGATCATGCTCAAGCTCGACCTCACCCGGGCCTTCGACTCCATATCTTGGCCCTTCCTCTTCGAGGCCCTGCACCAATATGGCTTCGGAGTGAGGTTCCGGGAGTGGCTGGCCATCCTCCTCTCCTCGGCTAGCACCCGCGTCTTGCTCAATGGCGTGCCGGGACCCCCGATCTGGCATCGCCGCGGGTTGAGACAGGGTGACTCGACATCCCCGCAGCTCTTCGTGCTGGCCGTCGACACGCTCAGCCGCCTCATGCAACGGGCGCTCCAGGCCGGCATCCTCTGGAGACTCCACCCTCGACGCAACATCCTGTCTATCTCGCTTTACGCCGATGATGTGATGCTGTTCTGCCACGCCTCGACCGACGAGGTCCTCGCTGTGAAGGGCATCTTAGGGATCTTCGGCTCCGCCTCCGGCCTGCACGTGAACTACGGCAAGAGCTCCGCCACCGCACTCCATGGAGATGAGTCGACCGCCGAATCACTGGCGATTCTGGGCTGCCAGACAGCGGCTCTGCCCATCACGTATCTGGGTATCCCCCTCTCCACGCGCCGCCCCACCGCGGCTTAGATGCAGCCCCTAGTCCACAAGGTGGCCGGCCGCCTCCCATCATGGAAGGCATGGCTCATGAACAAGGCCGGGCGGCTGGCGCTCGTCAAGTCTGTGCTCAGCGCCATCCCCGTCCACCAGATGCTCGCCCTAGCGCCCCCGAAGAAAACTTTGAAGCAACTTGAGAAAATTCAGCGTGGGTTTCTCTGGGCCGGGCGCGAGGCGGCCCACGGTGGCCACTGCCACGTGAACTGGCGACGGGTATGTCGGCCGCTGGAGTACGACGGCCTGGGTGTCCGAGACCTAGAGCGCACGGGGCTTGCCCTTCGGCTCCGATGGCTATGGCTCTCACGGACGGACACTAGCCGATCATGGCACGGCCTGGACCTGCAGTTCACCCCCGAGGAGTATGGCCTCTTCTATGCCTCCACCACCATGCAGATTGGAGACGGATCGACTGCGATCTTCTGGGAGGACCGATGGCTCCTCGGCCTCTCCATCCGTGAGCACGCGCCCTTGCTATACATGTGCATCCCCAAGCATCGTAGAAAGTCCAGGACGGTGGCAGCAGGCATAGCCGGCAATGCCTGGGCGAGGGACATTCACGGCACCATTGGCCTCCAGGAGATTGGGCAGTATCTCCAGATCTGGCTGTTGGTGTCCCGCATCACCCTCTCCGCAGAGCCGGACACGCTCTCCTGGAAGTGGACAGCCAGCGGCAGCTACTCAGCCAGGTCCGGCTATCTAGCCACCTTCCACGGTTCGATCACTTGCCGGTCCTGGAAGTTGATCTGGAAGGGTTGGGCCCCTCCAAAGGTCAAATTCTTCCACTGGCTCGCCAATCAGGACTGCTGTTGGACTACGGAGCGCCTTGCTCGGCATGGCCTAACGCATCACCCTCGGTGCCTTCTTTGCGACCAAGAACCGGAGACGATACAGCAACTGCTGCTCTCTTGCCCATTCGCGAAGCAGACCTGGCACGGGATCATGTCCTGGCTGCGACTACCGGCACCTGTGCCCGACCAGGACGCCTCGCTGCAGGACTGGTGGCTACGCGCTCGCGATGCCACGCCTCACCCGCTCCGCAAAGCGCTGGCCTCGATTGCGCTTCTCGTGCCGTGGATGATCTGGAAGCATAGGAACGCGTGTGTATTCGACCATGTAACCCCATCGCTAGTAGAGCTCGCCGATGCGATCAAGGACGAGTCCAGGAATTGGGCGCAGGCAGGGGCCAAGGGGCTTAGGGTCACCCTGCCACCCACCTGGGACGTGCACTGATCTGGTTGTAACACCTTTGTACTAGCCTCCTAGGAGGTTGTCTTCCCCTCTTTTCAATACAATGAAATGCAAAGTCTTTTGCGTTTTCTCAAAAAAATATTCCCTTTATTTCATATACATCAGTAAAATGTTTCAAGTTCAAATTCCTTATGTGCTAGGACAAACTTCTGTTTCAAGTTCAATTTGTTCATAGCTGTTGCTTTGTACTCCCTCCGTCCCAAAATTATTGTCTTAGGTTTATATAGAAATGGATGTATCTAAATACTAAGATGTGACTAGATACATTTATATATAGATAATTTTAAGACAAGAATTTTGGGACGGAGGGCATACTAGGTATGCCCCTTTAGACGGTTTTCATTATTATGATATCAGCAAATTGATATCAGGATATGTCCAGTGTGCTTCCTGTTAGCTAACTGCAGGAGTGCACTAGTATTCTTTGCTGCCGATTCAGGATATTCACTCGCACTGGCAGGCATGAATGCTATTTCTGCTGCTACTTTAAAAAGTTTAATCAACAAAGTTGTCGAATGTTTTGATCATTTCTTCCTTTCTGTCTCTCCGTATGACTTGCACGCTGTTGCAAGAACTATACATGCCAATTTGTTCACCTATTATTTCCCTGTTGTAAATGAATGAAAACAAACTTTTAAATTGTCTTGCATGTCTTTATCTAGTACCAGAACAAGCTTACTGGAAAAAGAATACAACCCCTTGTACTATATATATACTCCCTCCGTTCCTAAATATAAGTTCTTTTAGAGGTTTCATTACGGAACTACATACGGATGTATATAGACACACTTTAGAATGTAGATTCATTCATTTTGCTTCGTATGTAGTCCATTAGTGAAATCTCTAAAAAGACTTATATTTAAAAACGGAGGGAATATATATGTATCCACTCAGTCTTCTAATGGATGCTGACATATGCCATTGAGATGTTGCACTAATCTTTTAATGAACGCTGACAACTAGTTACTTGTACTATTTTTTTGCAATTCTAGGGTGGGCATTTCTCGGGTATTTATCGGAAAGTTCAGCTAAAGCCACTTAAATGGATTAAAGTTCCAAAGCACAATGGTGACGGTGAAGAGGATCGGCCAATAGAAGCCCTGATGATTCTGAAATATGGTGGTGTACTCACTCATGCTGGCAGAAAGCAGGTTTGTACTTCTAATTTTTTACTCCTACTTGTTTATTATATCTGCTCATGTCAACTTCTTCTGATAATTCATTCGAGCTATTCATTTCCAAATGTAATTTATAATAACCAGTAACACAGTCTTTCAGTACAGATGTTTAGAGGAATACTACATTGGCAACTATTTTGCCTTTTCCTATGCTCTGTTACCAGTGACAGAGCTAAAGGTTTTGTAAAGCCTGGGCACAATCAAAGTTTTAAATAGCGGGCTACGCCATTTAGCGGCGGCTCTGCCAACAGCTAAAAGAGGCTATAGCAAAGCTATAGCGGGCTATGCCATCATTTAGCGGTTTTACAAAATAATGAGAAAAACAAAATATAATAATAAAATCAGGTATCAAATATATATACATTATACATATACTACCCAGCTAGTCATAGAAACTTGCAAATCAGAGGAGATGGTTCAGTTCAGCGCATAACAACAAAAGGCACACTTGCACAGTAGGTAACTTGCACACTTGCACAATCTAACAACCAGCAGGACTAGAGTCACACTTGCACATAACAAAAGTAAGATGGCAAACTACATACGAACAGCCATACAATTGCAGTGCATCAATCTGAATCACCAGAGGCATAGTTAGACTCATCTTGAGCTTGATCATCTGATTCCGAAGATGAAGAACATAGCATGGGATCTTCTTCAATGCTGTTAAGAAGAGAGTGGATGCTCTTCTTCCTCTTCTTCTTGGCTACTGCAGACCTCTTTCTTTTTCTTCCTTGTGCTTGTGATGTTGAAGTCTCTTGTTGAGCTTGAGCTTCATTACCTAAATGTTCACTGGCATTGTCATTAGGAACGATCCCAGTAATGAACTCATTGGCTTCATCCTCCAGAACATCATTGATAACCTTCTCTATAGGATCCCTGTTCTTATTTGCTCTCTTATGCTGCAGCCTCGCGTTGAATTTGACGAAGACAAGATCCCTCAACCTATCACTGAGTACTCTATTACGTTTTTTTGCATGAACCTACATAGTGAAGAAAAATTGAGTGTAGATGAAAACACATCAAGGAACACATGAGTACAAAAATAAACTATTTTGTAGGCATTTAGAGTTATAGTTTCCTTTCTTACTTGTTCGAATGATGACCAGTTTCTCTCACAAGCTGAGGAGGTGCATGTCAATGTGAGG
This sequence comes from Hordeum vulgare subsp. vulgare, assembly GCF_904849725.1. Lineage (NCBI taxonomy): Eukaryota > Viridiplantae > Streptophyta > Magnoliopsida > Poales > Poaceae > Hordeum > Hordeum vulgare. The sequence continues at coordinate 9,999,835 of NC_058521.1, forward strand.
ATCTTTCTTACCAAATTCTTCAGCTTGGGTGCGCTTGTGCCATGATTCAACCACCATTTTGCTGCATCAAGTCATTCACAGATTATTAGATATATAGTTATATACTTACGCATATACAAAATGGGAAATAGGGAAAGTTTGAAACTTGTTTAAAACAAATTGTACTAACCTGGATCAAATTTTGTGTTTCTTCTCTGCCGCGTGGCAATGTCCGTTCCAAAAGAGTTGGCCTCTTCTTCATATATGTTGAGTTCATCAATAATCTCTTCTTGCAACATTTCATCTTGAATCATCCTTGTAATGCAATGGATGACCGCTGCTCTGAATGATCCATCATTCTCGATCGCATTCTTGTTTGGATAGTAGTAGTAGGGATTGAGAAAGTACCCAGCCAAATGTAGTGGCGTCTTCAGTTTGTTGTCCCACCTCTTGTCAATGATATCCATAACAGCTTTGAAGCGACTCTCATCATTGTCAAACCTCAAACAAATTTCCTTTCTCGCATCTAGCATACAACCATGGAAGACTCCCATCGCCGGCACATCACTATCCACCCTTCTTAGCACATTAGCCATTGGCTCAAAGAAATTCACAGCAATGTCAACACCTTTCCAAAAGAAATCAGTTTGCACAACCTTTTGAGCTTTCTTACCCTTGTCCTTCTTTAAGTACCCCATGTCATTTAGCTCCTCTGATCTGAATAGTTTAAGCACATCCTTCTTGTTGTCTTGCAAACTTTTTAGATTGAGATAAGCCGTGGCAAATCTAGTAACACCAGCACGGACCAAGTCTCTTCCAAGAGTTTTCCTCATCAAAGCCAAAACCCTCGTATGAGCATACAAGAACACGGTCACTTGCCTTGCTAGGACAATTGTTTTCTCAACTACAGGCAGCTTCCCAATATCTTCCAACATTAGATCAATACAATGGGCTGCACATCCAGTCCAAAAAATGGATGGTCTCTTTGCTTTCATCAGACTTGCAGCTGCTGTATTAACACTAGCATTGTCAGTCACCACTTGAACAACCTTTTCTGGCCCAATATCTTCAATACACCTGTCTACAAGTTCATAGATGTATTTCCCATTTTTTTTACATCCGAGCAATCAACCGAATCCAAGAATAAGACCCCATGTCCGCTGTGAACAACTAGGTTCATTACTCCTCTGCCTTTCCTATCTGTCCATGCATCGGTCATTACCGTACAACCTGTGTGCTCCCATGCTTTCTTATGGTTCTTGAATGAGTCAAGCATCTTCTTCTTTCTTTTCTGCAGGAATGGCCCACTCATCTCATAGGCACTAGGTCCTTGAAGGGTTTTGCCATAATCTCCAATGGCAACTAGCATACATGCGAAGCTAGGAAGTGTCACAGTGTTGTGTGGAATGCCAGCTTCATAGAAAAACTGGCAGATGTACCCACAAGCTCTATTCCTCTTCTCTTCTAACTGTTGAGATGACAATTTTGATTGAACCTTTTAGCTGAGAGTTGTCCCTTGATTCCTCTTGACACTTTCTTCTACACTTAACTTGCAGAACTTGTCCATAGGGCCACCTTGGGATCTGCTTGTGCCTGATGTTGATAAAATCATAACATCATTGTCACTATCTTCATCACTCTCCTGTTCTCCCTCCGAGTGATCTATGTTAACTGAACTTCTTAACTTCTCCACTTCTGTGATTTTCTTATCCTTCGCATCATTACTCTTTAGGAGCAAAACCTTCATCTCCTCCTTGACATCCTGCGGAACCTTCTGGCATGGTGCAGCATTGCACTTCTTAATTCCAGCAAGGTGGAACTTCATCCTTGTTACGCCGCTAGTTAATATCTTGTTACAGAAATTGCATTGCAGAGCGTATGTTCTATTAGGATCTGGCATAGTACAGTACTTCCGTGCCGCATCATTTGATGCAACAACATGAGTTGCTGCTGTTTGTGGTACAGAGGCAGCGCTTGAGATACCTGCACCTATGAAACAAAACAACATGAGTTGCTGCTGTTTGTTTTACTCATTTTAGTGACAGCAAGCAAATAAGCATGCACATATCTTAGTCTTCATGATATTCAGAAATTTCAGTTACAGCAAGCAAATAAGCATGCACATACCTGTTATTCCAAGTTCAGATATTCAGAAATTTCAGTTACAGCAAGCAAGCACACACATATAACAAATACTTTGCATATAACAGAGATCCCATTACAATGAAGCAGGCTGGATCAAATCATACATCCCTATCATGCTGCAAAACTTACAAATCTGAGGACAAAACTTGCCTGTCGATGGGGTCTGCTGACTCATTGTAGGCTAGGAGAAGATGGCTGGAGAGGGGGCGTCACTGGGAAAGGGCCGTCGGAGAAGGAGGCGTCGAGGGCGGCCGCTAGGAGAAGCAGGCGTCCCTGCAAGGAGGGCTTCGCCAGCACAGGGGATGTCACCAGCACAGGGAGTGTGGCCGGTGGAGGGGGAGTCAACGAGACGTCGCCATCGCTGCGTAGTTGTCGCCGTCGCCGCCGCCAGCCTCCATAGCACTTTTTTGGGGGGAGGAAAGGAATATGGGGTGGGAGTGTGGTGGTGTGGGATAGGTTTAGGGTAAAAACGTGTGGGGGTGCCGTGAATTGGATTTGGGCTGAAGCTTTGGACCGGCCCAGCGGGAAAAAAAAGCGCTAACGCTAAATATTTACAGCGCTAACGACAATTAGCGGCGCTATTAGCGGCTTTTCCCATCGAGGCTTAAAATCACCTAGCTGTAGCTGGAAGGGCAAAAAACGCTATAGCTGCGCTATAGCGCCGCTATAGCCCGCTATTCAAAACTTTGGGCACAATGCAAGCCAAGTGACTGACCACAGGGTCTGTTCTCTGCAAAGTGCAGAGAACCACAGTCAATGATATTTGGATACACATTATGTAAATACAAGCTCTAGTGTTGAGAACTGCAAATGCAGGTTTGCTTTAAAGTAAAGGAGCAACTATTGTAATGGTTCCACGCCCTCCTGCATGCTGGGCCTTGGAAATAACTTCAAAGCACTCTCAATACCTGCCACATGTTAGCATATGCAAGCATAGTCATCATCTTTTTGTAGATTGACGTAATCTATGAGTTAGAGAAGTTCTTTTCCATTGTTACTTGAAGTAGTAGTACCTTTTGGTCCATAGCTTCCTGTTTGGTAGATAGGGCAGCAAAAACTGTTGCCAGTCTAGCACAAAGACTATTTTTTGTCTTCTGCAATCACTATAGTAGTCAATAGTGTATGTGACCAGGATTTTATAAATAATACTCCCTCCGTCCCATAAAATAAGAACGTTTTTGACACTGGTGTAGTGTCAAAAACGCTCTTATGTTATGGGACGGAGGGAATATTACTCTTATCAACCACCATTTCTGTCATTTCAATTTTCAAATATTCTTATGTTAAGTGAGGCAAACTACTTGTTAAATTTGGATATGATGGAAGAACAAATTTCATGCATCTATATTAGTATTTAGTAATCAACATACATCTATTATAATGGCTTTCTTTTTATGATTTTCATTCAGGCAGAAGAACTGGGAAGATTTTTCAGAAACAACATTTATCCAGGTTATTGTTCACATTCTTGTTGTTTCTATTATCTCGTGAAAAAGTAAAATATTGGATTTCTTGAGAGAGAATATTTATTTTGGTACAACTTTGTGTGATCTCTAACAATGTTCTCAAGTGAAAATTGCGTTGAATATCTGGAATTTGAGAAGTGATGGTGATAGATGAGTGTTCCTAATAATGTGTTCCTGTCTACACCCTAAACTTAAAAATCACCAATTCACGATAATGTGTTCCTAACCTTTAACTTCATGCCACTTAGATAGCGCCAACATTTTTTTTAAAGGGCAGCACGGTGCACGTAGCTCCCGCTTGCGCATGATCCGGGGAAGGGTCCGATCACTTTGGATCTTTTGTACGCAGCCTGTTTCCAGGATTCGAACCGAAGGCAACAACTTTACCGCTGCGCCAAGGCTCCCCTTCATACTTCCAACAGTTTTAGTTATAAAATATTACAATATGACAAGCAAGTTTAGATATAGGTCACAAAGGTGGGAACTTGGAATTAAGAGTGGTTGGTGCCTTTTGGGTCATTAGATGTGCTGCAGCTTATGATGATCGTAAAACAGATAAATGATCCTAAAACTCCATTCGGCTTATTATATTTTCCACTTGTTTTAGTACTTATGAAACTTCTTTTGTAGCACTTCAAAATGTTATTTGACTAGCACTCGAAAATGTTATTCTGACTAGCATGGAATCCTGAATCAGGGGAAGGAACAGGTTTGCTTCGCCTTCATAGCACGTACAGACACGATTTGAAAATATACAGTTCAGATGAAGGACGTGTTCAGGTAATTCTTTTAGCTGTCCTTTTCAATCCATAACACCTTTGAAATCCTTTTAGGTATTTTCAACTTAGGTTGCAAAAGTTCATACTTCTTGCTATGTAATGGTGATTACTTATAAATCAAATACTTTGTGTTGTGGTAACTAGCTCAATATCTGCGCATGTTTAAAGTACGAAAAGCGTAGGACAATATGGAGATCCGATGTTGTCACTGGTGACAATATCCGCCGCCGTCGCTAGCACCCGTGACCAGCCTGGCCCCGGGTTTGCTGGTGGCGGCGGCCCCCTGCCCTTCCCTTCCTGGTGGCTCTCCGACGCGGGGCGGAGCTGCACCAGGGGTGCTCCTAGGCGGCGGCATTCCAGGTGGCGGTGGGGCTCCCGGCGTGGTGTGGGCGGACGGCTGGGTGGCGTCTTCGTCGTTGGCGGCGGGGTGACGCTGCGGCGCGATCTGGAGGCGGTCTCCTGGCCCAGATCTGGGCCCTGCGGGGCCCATCTGGGCCTAGGCGGGTCAACGGTGGAGTGGGTCTGCAGCGGAACTTCCGGGAGTCGGGGGGAGCGGCGACGAGCGGCTAGGTGCTGGCGGCGCCGTTGCCAGCCTGCTGCAGCATGGCCGGTAGGGCTTAGCGGGGCCATTTCGGGCCAGGCTGGGCCAAGGGTGGCCTGGTATGCCCTGCTGCTGTGTCCAGTCTGTGGCCGCGGCGGTGCCGGAGGCGCGGGCCTCCCGCACGGCTGCGGTCGAGGTGGATCTCCTCCCGCCCGGTTTCGGTGCTGCTGCTCCATCGTTTGGCGCAGCTCTCCGGTTTCCTTGGCCTCGTGTTGGTCTTCGCAGTGAGACTGCGTGGATGGTGGCGCAACCGTGCTGGCGCATGGGGTTAGGCGGTGGTTTGGCTGGTCGGCTCCGGTGGGGTGTGGAGTGCGGGAGAAATCCTTGCCGGTTCGTCCGGCTCCGATGCGGTGACACCGGAGGGTGCCACCATTCCTTCCGGGAGGGTGTCAGTGGTAGCTATCCCCTACCTCCTTCCACGTGCCGCTCTTTGTCGAGCTAACGCTGTTGGCATTTGTTTCTTTTTCGTTTTTTTTGGGTTTGATGTGCTGTTCGCCCCAACAATGATCTTTGTACGGTGTTGATGGCTTTGTATACAAAGCGGGGGAAACCCTTCTTCGGTACAATAGTGAACAGAGCATGGTGACAATAGTGAAGATTCCTGGGGGCTGCAAAATGTTGAGTGTGCCAAAGCTGATGTTGTCACTAGTGACAATAGGGAAGAGAGCATGGAAAAAAACCTTGATTTTTCATTTCTTATTCCTGGTATTTTTAGTAACATTCTTGGCAGCATGAGATACCCTGATAATAGTAGGCATGTTAAGCTATGGGCGGTGCCGGCGTTGGTGGAGAAGACTAGGGCGTCAGGGTAGGAGGTAGACTGAGCGGATCCCTAATTGATCCTTCTGACGAGCAGCTCCTTTTTATCTTTCGATCTTGCCCGTAATTTTTTCTCATATGCTAATAGTCAATCGTGATTCATTTGTTTCTGATGGTGTACATGTCAGATGTCTGCTGCAGCATTTGCGAAAGGTCTTCTTGATTTGGAAGGACAACTAACTCCCATACTGGTCTGGTGCTTGTTTTCAAGCAGATTCATTTGTTTCTTACTTTCACCTCTCTCAGTTTTATCTTTTATATCAACTTTTCAGGTCTCTCTAGTAAGTAAAGACTCTTCTATGCTAGATGGATTGGAAGATGCTAGCATTGAGATGGATGAAGCTAAGGTTTGCTTTCAAAATTTGATACACACTCTGTATTTTTCACTTGGGTTCAAGCGGGTATCTAAAGTTCCAGGGGAAAAGGCGGCACATGCACAGTTATGTCATTATTTGTTTTTAGCTCGAGGCAGATCCCACCATGCCGAAGTTTCCACATTGTTTAGGTCTTGCCTTGGAAAATATAGGAGATGATAATGTTGCCTCTTAAGTATACGTAGCTTCTATGAACTGCTGTGCTGTGACCACAAGCCAGCAGTTCTGTTCAATTTTCACACCCATGATCGTTGAATCTATGTAGCTTCTGTGAACTGCTGTGACCATAAGGCAAGCAGTTCTGTTAAATTTTCACACCCATGGACGTTGAATCTAACTGCTACCTCCATAATTCCTATTGTGTGTTTTTGGCAATCTTCAGAAGCTTTGTGATGTGATATTGTCAGTAGTTATAGGAAAATCCTAAATTCCGCTATATTAAACTTGTATATCTTTGAAGAGCTAGCATCTTCCCAGTTCCCGCTGCCTCTTAATTGTCTCAAATATCATGAGTTTAGTTCACTGTTTATTGTTAGCTAATGTCCAGTAAACTGATTTGCTTTTTAGGCAAGATTGCATGAAATCATCATTTCAAATACTAAAGCAAACAATACCAATGGATCGGTGGAGTTTCCGTGGATGGTTGATGGTGCAGGATTGCCTCCAAATGCTTCTGAACTTCTTCCTAAGATGGTAAAGTATATTGAATGGATCTAAGATAAATCTTTTGTTTTATACATATATAGCATTATTCACAATATTCATGTCAATGATATACTACTTGCAGTTACTGTTTTGAATAACTAATGATGAAAAATATCTTTTGTCACCTTTTCCAATATACTTCAAGTCATGATGATGCAAACAATATTTAATGAGTTGCCTCAGTATGATATCAAAAGTCAACGTAGGTCATTGCCATTCAAATAGTTTTAAGAAAATTTATTTGGTGACACCCAAAGGTCACTACTATAGATTCATCACACCCAATGCGCCAACTCTTTGGTGGGATCATAAAGACAACCAGTCTAAGCTAAGCGAATGAAAGTTGAGAATTTGTGGCGGTGCACTATGTAACCGCTGTCTGCCGGTGAGTTAGCGTGTAGGTCTACTTTTTTCGGGAAAATGCGAAGACTCTGCGTTTCTTTTTATTGAACAGGGGGATAGTTTAACAGTACACGCCTCCGAGGAGGAGGCTCACAGGGTTGCAAAAATAAAACACAAAAAACTAGTGAACGTCCTAGGTCAGCGGCATGATCACCCCAAGGCCAGTAGCCCCAGCCCGAACCCAAAGGGACGCCTCCTCTCTGATTCTTGTCGCGAGTAGGGTGGTGGATGGCTGCTCGCCGTCGAACACACAGGAGTTGCGGTGCTTCCAGAGCATCCATGCCGTCAGGTGAGTTGTCGTGGCGAGGCCCTTGCGCATGGGTTTTGGCGTCTCCAGCTTGGCATGCATCCACCAATCGTTCAAGGTGACCTCTTGGTCTGGCGGTCGGCAGGTTAGCCGAAGCCAGGAGAGCGTCTCATGCCATACCCGTCGCGAGAAGGGGCAGGTGACTAGCAGGTGGCGCATCGTTTCAGGCTCTTGGTCACACATGACACAACGCGGATGGTGGTGCTGAAGGCCGCGGCGGCGCGATCGGTCCGCGGTCCAGCACCTGTCCAGACTGACGAGCCACAGGAAGAATTTGACGCGTGGTGGGGCCCACCTCTTCCAGGTCAGCTTCCATGCATCGGAGCTAGCGGAACCATGGAAGGCGGCCAGGTAGGCGCTGCACGCAGAGTAGGAGCCGCTCGAGGCTCGAGGTCCACCTCCAGATTAGCTGGTCTGGCTGGTCGGTGAGGGCAATGCCTTCGGTTTCACGCCACAACATCAGGTATTGACCTATTTCGTGGATGCCCAGATCGCCGTGTATATCTCGCCTCCAAGCATAGTTCAGGAGGCCCTCCGCGATGGTGCGCTGCTTGCGCCGGTGCTTGGGGATGCAAGCATAGAGCTGTGGCGCGATCTCGTCGATGGAGCGGCCATTGATCCAGCGGTCCTCCCAAAATTTGCCCGTTCTGCCATCTCCCACGGCGAGTGAGGTGGAGGCGAAGAACAGGGCATGCTCCTCCTTGGAGAACTGGAGATCGAGGCCATGCCAAGCTCGGCCCTCGTCAGTACGGCTGAACCAGAGCCACCGCAGCCGTAGGGCGAGCCCAACGCGCTCCATGTCCTGGCCGCCGAGGGGGAGAGGCTGGCGGATGCGACAGCAGTTGACGTGGCAGCTGCCGCCGTTTGCGGCGACGCGACCCTCCCACAGGAATCCTCTCTCAATCTTCTCAATGAGCTTGATCGTTTTCTTCGGTGGGGCGAAGACGAGGATTTGGTGGATAGGGATGGCGCAGAGCACGGACTTGACAAGTGCTAGGTGGCCCGCCTTGTTCATGAGCCTGGACTTCCAGTTAGGGAGCATGCCGCCAACCGTGTCGACCAGGGGCTGCAGCTGGGCGCTAGTGGGCCACCGGATGGTGAGAGGGATCCCGAGGTACGTGAGCGGCAGGTCCGGTAGGTCCACGATCTTGCACCCAAGGAGCTCCGTGATCAGTACCGTGTCTCCCGGTGCGCAGTTGAGCATGGTGGCGGACTGACGACGTGGTACTGTTTTGCCACCCCTCCCCGAGCGACCTCGCCGCGATCAAGGCGATCCTGGAGCTTTTCGGTCGAGCCTCGGGGCGTGTAGGTCTACTGTCAGGGTCTGTTGCCTAAGCGCAGGGTGTGCTATCATATGGAGTTAGGGATGCACACACAACTTCTGCCTTAACTGCATCAACATCACACAATCATTTCAAAGATTCTTGCACATAATTAAATTTGTTTGCTCCTGTCTTTGTGTGTGTTATAGTCGATTCCTGTAGGTTTCAGTACAAAGATTGTCAGGTGTCGTTCCTGGATAAAATTTCTAAGCTGCATACCTACCTTGTCTCCTTATTGTACATTGGGTAGGCCAAGTTGACGAAACAAGTTACTGCACAAGTCAAGCTGCTTGCCGAAGACGAAGATGAGAAGCTTGCTCTGACAAGCTCATTTTCTAGATATGACCAAGCAAAGGCTCTTGGGAAAACAACAATTGATGTTGCTCGTATTGCTGCTGGGTTACCTTGTGGTAGTGAAAGCTTCCTCTTGATGTTTGCTCGATGGAAAAAACTTGAGAGAGATTTATATAATGAAAGAAAGGAGTGAGTAAAATGTTTCACCTTCAGAATTTTTCTTGATGCTGTAAATCAATTTTATTTATAGTGACTTTTCTTTTGAGCTTATTTCACTCATGGTGCTTTGTAAATCACTGTGCAGCCGATTTGACATTACACAGATTCCAGATGTCTATGACTCATGCAAGTAAGTGATCTCCGTGTTTAAGGAGGGCAAATTAACTTTTTCCCATATAGCTTGCATCCTAATTCTTGTCATCCATTTGAAACAATCAATGCCCCTTCAGTGTATAAATGCTTAATATGATATGAAGATATCCATGGTTTAAAGTTCCAAAACATAGAACAAAACTAGCTCAACAAACTTCAAGAAGTTAGAAATTGATGCATTTGCCTTTGTTCACCTTATTCATAATATGCTCGTTTTTACCTTGAGAATAATTACATCATCATCCTAATACAACAATCTGTAATTGGCATGGCACGTAAGCTTTACGACTGAACTACTGAATGCCATGGCAGATATGACCTCGTGCATAATGCTCATCTCAATCTTAAGGGTTTGGAGGAGCTTTACAAAGTTGCTCAAGTAAGCAAGTTTACATTTCGTACTCCTGTTTTTGATATTTCTTTTGATTCTATATATGAAAGTTATATTGATTAAGCATATATCTTGTATTTACATCATATAGCCACATTATTTAGGTAGAAGCAACTGAGCACGTATGACAAGCAAAGGTTTGGGGATATCGTTTCACGAAAGATGTGAATTCATTGATTTTTAACCACAAGTTTTGAAAGGCACCCTATTGTATCATTGTGCTGGATAGAACCTTGAATGCTTACTGGAGGCACATACATTGAATCTTTAAAGTAACCATGATCATAGGACTATTATTACCGTTTCAGTTTAACGGATCATACAATTCTTAACTTGAAGTGACCTGGGAGGGGGGGGGGGGGGGGGGGCTATGTAACTTGTGTTTTAACATTCCTTCTCTTCCTTAGATCTATTGTAGGATATCCAGTTTCAGTGACGGAGCTAGCTCCCGGCGATCCTGGGCAGCTACCCGGGCTTAGCTCCATATGAATTTGAGCCAATCATGCAAATTTTGTTGGTAGTTTAATGGACAAATGCCAACTCAGTGCCTTAATTATTTGCCCAGGCTCTACAATCCATTGTACTTTCAAACATGCTGATAGTTCATTGACGTCGATAAGTTCTCTAGAGTGTTTACATGTTCTTAAAACCTTATCTAACACTTATTCTTGTAGCTTCTTGCTGATGGTGTTATTCCAAATGAGTACGGGATCAACCCAAAGCAAAAACTAAAAATTGGATCAAAGGTTTGTTGTCAAGCTAGACGTGCACTGTCTTTTTCATTGTTGTAGAACATCGTATGTATACGGCATCTCCAACTGATGAATTGTTTATGTGTTCTTCACTTTTATTGGCTTTCCTAGATAGCGCGCCGGTTGATGGGAAAAGTTCTAATTGATTTACGGAACACTCGTGAAGAAGCTATTTGTGTTGCTGACCCGAGTTTTACTGAAGATGAAGCTTTATTCCTACCAACAAAAGAACTAGAGCACCAGCAAAAGGTTCAAGTAAGAAATGAGGATGGAAGAAGATCTAGCACCACGAGTGAAAAGTCAATGGACCAAGAAGACGAAGACGATAGAGAAACTAAATACCGCTTAGATCCTAAGTGTGTGCATGTTTTTTCAGTTAATTGCGATATTAGGTTTGTACTGATTTGCATGTGAATTATATTGGTCTAATATTCTTCCTTTCAGGTATGCAAATGTGAAGACACCGGACCGACATGTCCGCACAAGGCTTTATTTCACATCGGTACACCAGAGCACTTCTGTACTTTGTTCTTATAATCATTCTGGAAATCCAAGTGTTGACATGTGCATTTTCTCCACCAGGAATCCCATATACACTCATTGATGAATGTCCTTCGGTATTGCAACTTGGATGAGTCTCTACATGGAGAGGATAGCCTTGTCTGCCAAAGTACTCTGGACCGACTACATAGAACCAGGGAGCTTGATTATATGAGCAATATCGTGCTTAGAATGTTCGAAAATACAGAGGTAATGATATTTCTCAATATGTCTGTCAACAGACTTTGCCTTTATTATGGTACAAATAATCCTGCATATTTCTACTATTTTCATGAGTTAGCATTTCCAAAAGATTTTGAGCAGAAAGTTTCCTAACCTTATACTAGTATATCAAGTACTGTTGATCCTTTTCTTGAAAAAGCTATCTTACGTACTCAAATACTCTCGTGGGAATGATCAATGAAGTATTGTTGATCCCTTTTCTTGAGAAAGCTTTTCAGTGCTCAAATGCCTTACTTGCAATACTCATGTAAACCTGTATTAACTACAATTGAGCACCAAAGCTATGTATGCAGTATGAAGCGTGATGCTCAGAAAATAAAATAAAATAAAAAGTATGCAGTATGAAGTGTTACGTGCCAATTCTCTGGTGCAGCGTCATTTCACTGATAGACCGAGGGATGCTTTTATATAGCATCCAATGCAATTAGATATTTCTTCATTCGTCAGTCATGGGAAAAACTACAACCTAATATACCATCTCCATTTGCTACACTGGGATCACTGTATTTCATCAGTATCTGAAATTGGGCATAAAATCATCTATTGATTATGCCAAAGTGACATAGTCTCTTCAGTATTTGTTATTTCTCACACTGAAATGGTGTGTCCTGAATCTTGTACTTCAAATTTGTTTGTCTTCTCTACAGGGTATGTATCTAAGTGTATTAGTTTTCGTTGGTATTTCTGTAATGCTGAGTGCCTGAGTACCACTTACCAGGGATGGCGTAGTAGGCAAGTCATTTTTTCGAAAATGAGTTAGGATTTGGGTTATTTTTAAAATGTCATGAAAAATGGTTATTTGATAATACTCTTCGCTAGCTACTTTATTGTAGGGCCATTTCCGATCAATAATGTGTTATGTGACTAAGTAGTGGCCTCCCCTTGTAGTCTGACCCTTTTTGCCGAGAAAAGCCTTAGCCTATTTATGGGCTATGCATGCATGCTCTATAACCATTCCATTGCTCAAGTGACGAAGTTGGGAGTAGGATTGCTGGTAGCTGAAAATTCTGTCTATCTGATCTTGCATTGATGGCAAACCTACTTCCATCCAAATAGTTGAAATGGTATTGGTGTCGGTTCTCTCTTTAAGTCAAGTACTTCACTATATTCTTCACAGAGCGATAAGCAGTAAAAGTGCACACTATTTATGAGTGTTTTCCCCCTAGTTGTATCATGTACATATAACATGCCTATCAAAATGTTACTATACATGGAAAGTTGGCTGAAACTTTCATCTGATTTTGTATCATGTACTCTACATATGTGCATCATACTTTATGTCATAATTTCCACAGAATAACCATATAGGTGCTCTTTGCCAAAGTTATGTTTGATCCTTTTGTGACTGCGTACTCCATAATCCATGCCCTCCTAATATTGGTATTATCCATATAGTTGGAAACTTCTGATGCTTACCAAATTTACTATTTACAGGTTCCTTTAGAAGATGAGGAAAGGTTCCGGATCGAAATGACATTCAGTCGTGGTGCTGATCTCAGCCCTCTCGAGGTACTCACCCATGTCTCTCTATTCACAATCCAGAAGTCTCTGCTTGCTTCGTACTCCACGCATTCGATGTTACTAACAGAACGTATGGTTGGTCCAGGACAAAACCAGTGAAACTTCTCCGTTGCTCCAGGAGCACACCCTGCCGATAATGGGCCCCGAGAGACTGCAGGAAGTTGGCTCTTGCCTGACACTGGACAAGTTTGAGAAGATGGTGCGGCCGTTTGCCATGCCTCCTGAGGACTTTCCTCCGGCTGCACCTCCACAAGTCTTGGGATACTTCTCCAAGGGCGCTGGGGTGCTTGAACGGCTGGCTAGTTTCTGGCCTTTCCACAAGAGCGGAATTAACAGCAAAATGGCTGAAAAAGCTGTGAATTGCCAGAAATGAGTTCATGTGAATATTCATTCCTCTTTGTTAACATCTGGTGGCGACACCATTTGCGCAATTTTGGTAACATGGGTTCATCTTTCAGAAACTGAATCTCACGTGTACTTTTGCCCGGCATCTTGATCTTGAGCATGATTGTAGGCAAATTTTCAAAGATATGTTACGGAACTTGCATCTTGTTTTCTGCCATCTTTTTTGTTAAAGTATTCCTTTCAACTGTCTGATCGAAAGGGCGTCCGTCGCCTTCATCACGCGACGCGTGTCCCTCGCACCGCTACATCCTTCTTATCTCCTTTTCAATCAGCTCCTTTTCCCAGCTCCTGCAGCATGCCATGGCCACCACCACCTCAAGCTCCTGCAACGCCACTGCTCATACAAGTCAGCAGGTCGTCGTCATATGCCCATGCGCTCCCGTGCTCGCCACAGGCTGGGCCTCCGCTGCTGGCCCGTGAGGAAGGGGAGGCCATGGATTTCCTGTAGGGGCGGAGCGTCGGGAGGCTGCAGGGTGAGCTGGGCATGGCTGCGGCCGCGCTGCCCTGCCGCGAGTGTGGCGGGCCGGGGCCGGGGCGCGTGCTGTGGTCGGCTGGTGGGGCAGCGCCGTCAGATTGGAGAAGGGAGAGACAAAATTTTTTCGCAACTTGACCTTTGTTGCAAAAATTTCTGAAACATGACCTTCGTTGCAAAAAATTATTCCGCAAAAGTACCTATGTTGTAGAAAGACGAAGAAAATAATAATTCTGCAACAAGCAAATTGTTTCTGAAACTCGACCGTTGTTTCAGAAATTAACGGGTCTAAAGTTTATTTCTTGCAACAAAGCGAAAGTTTCTGCAACTCAACCATCGTTTCAGGAATTATGCGTAGCAGCGTGCTTGTTTTCGCAACTGGAGCGTTGTTTCAGAATTTTATGTGGTGAACGGGAGGCGATCGAGCTGGTGATCGGACGGTGCACGCGTATGCATTGGACGGCTAAAACGATGGTGGATGGTTACTACAAATCCACCGATGAATGCCTAGCAGTCTTCATCTTTTTTAGGATCATGAATCAAGCTTCTGGTCTTTTTTCTTTTTCTTTTGCGGAATGTCCAAAAGACTTTGTGCATGGCCGCATCCCAAAGTACCATTCCTAATGTAATCTTGAGATAATACTCGTTGAAGGAACCAAATACTAATAGCAGAATTGGCTGGTAGTATACTGTTGATACAAGAACAATTACTCCCTCCCTTCTTAAATATAAGTTTTTTTAAAGATTTCATTACAAGACTACATACGGATGTATATAGATATTATGTACTCCCTCCGTCTCAAAATAAGTGTCTTCAACTTAGTACAACTTTGTACTAGAGCTAGTACAAAGTTGAGACAGTTATTTTGAGACGGAGGGAGTAGCTCCCTAGTAATTTTTTTTAAAAGACTTATATTTAGGATTAGAGGAAGTATGATACACTAGAGCCAAAAAGATTGAAGGAAAAATTTCCGAGAGATGGAAAAACCAGATTTCCACATTGAGTTGGGGGCTTAATGCCCACATGATCTCTTGGTAAGAGCATGATTCCAACTTTCCAAGTGTTAAAAGAGGGCCAAAGGGTATAGTGGCGTGTGAAACCTGCCCAAGTCTTTTTCTGGCTGTCATGGCAAATTAGTTTGGACAGTATTTGGCCCCTGATTGCTGACGTGCCCCATCTTTGTGTATAAAAGGTGGATATGTGAGAGATGTCAAGTTGCTGAGTAAGAGTTGCTTGTTTGTATTTTGGCCTGGAAGCATCTGGTGCTTCATGCCAAGTATTTTTGGCCAGCCAGATATACCCAAAATAAATGTCTTAAATTTGTATTGATTTTAATATAAAGTTGTATTAGAGTTGAAACATTCATTTTAAGATGGAGGGAGTATGATGCACGACGCAACGGCTCTCTTTCCTGCCTTTTCGTTGTGATAAGCTTACGTGTATCTTGAGCACCATGAGTTCTAGCTACTGAATACGTAACAAATTGCAACTTTTTTTGGATGGAACAAATTCTGTCTTTCTGCAAACCAACCTGTGGTTGGATGGTTAGAAGGACTGTGGTATCCTTCATCCATCAGAATTTAAATCCTAGATTTGACATTGATGCTTGCATTTTTTAAATTTATTTCAGGTCTTTCACCGACGTGCGTTTGGTGGAAGGAAATGTTTCCATTGACTACAAAGGCGTTTGTGGCAACTTCGTCAATCTCAAGATGATGTGCCGGCTTAGTCTCTTGAAGGTGTTCATGAATGAGTGTATGCTCGCGTATGTGAACGACTTTGATTGTACCCTGTTCAAAAAAAAAGAAAATATGTCTTTCATCGCCCCCTTCTGCTTTCACTTGGTTTAACGCACTGTTTTGTGATTCCGGGTCGATTTTTTATCCTCCATGAACCCTTCGCACGGTTATCGAGACATCACAAAAGCACATTGTTTTTATCGTTTTGCGCCAGTTTCATGGGTTATAACACACTGTTTTAGGGTCCAGAGTCAATTTGTGATGCTTCATGAACCCTGTGCACGACTATCGAAATGTCCCTATGGCGCATTGTTTTGGGGTCGTGTGTCAATTTTTTATGCTCCACCTGAACCTTGTGCACGACTATCGAGACGTAGCAAAAAATCGTCGTTTTTGCCATTCCGGGCGAGTTTCGTGGGCTGTAACACACTGTTTTGGGGTCCCGGGTCAATTTTTTATCCTCCATGAACCGTGTGCACGACTATCGAGACGTCGCAAAAACTCATTGTTTTTGTCGTTTCGGGCCAGTTTCATGTGCTATAACACACTCTTTTAGGGTCCAGGGTCGATTGTTGATGCTCGATGAATCATGCGCACGACTATCGAGAGTTACCAAAACTCGTTGTTTGTCATTTCGTGCCAGTTTCGTGAGCTATAGCGCACTATTTTGGGGTCCCGAGTTGATTTTTTTATGCTCCATGAACCGTGCGCATGGCTATAGAGGCATCCAAAAAACACGGTGTTTTGTCGTTTCAGACCAGTTTCGTGGGCCCCGGGTCGATTTTTTGATGCGCCATGAACCCTGTACACGGCTATCAAAACGTCGCATTTTTTTTGTTTTTTTCACGCCAGTTTCGTGGGCTATAGCGCACTCTTTTGGGGTCCCAGGTCGATTTTTGATGCTCCATGAACCCTGTGCACGACTATAGAGACGTTGCAAAAACTCGTTGTTTTGTCCTTTCGAGCCTGTTTCATGGTTATAAGCGCACTATTTTGGGGTCCCGGGTCGATTCTTGATGCTCAACGAATCGTGTGCATAGCTATCAGGACGTCCCAAAAGCATGTTTTTTATAGTTTCGGGCTAGTTTCGTGGGCTATAACACATTGTTTTAGGGTCCCGGGTCAATTTTTAATGTTCCATGAACCATGTGCATGGCTATTGTGACGTTGTAAAAACTCGTTGTTTAGTGGTTTCACGCTGTTTTGGGGTCCTGGGTTGATTTTTTATGCTTTATGAACCGTGTGCACGACTATGGAGACGTCTCAAAGACTCGTTGTTTTTGTCGTTTTGAGCCAGTTTCATGGGCTATAGGGCACTTTTTTGGGGTCCCAGGTCAATTTTTTTGCTCTATGAACCATGTGCGCGGCTATCGAGACGTTCGAAAAACCCGGTGTTTTTGTCGTTTCGTACCAGTTTCGTGGGCTCGCACTGTTTTAGGGTCCTGGATCAATTTTTGATGCTCCATAAACCCCGTGCACGGTTATTGAGACATCACAAAAACTCATTGTTTTTGTCATTTCGGGTCAGTTTGGTGGGCTATAACACACTGTTTTAGGGTCCCGGGTCGAATTTTGATGCTCCATGAACCCTATGCACGTCTATCGAGATGTCGCAAAAAATCGTTGTTTTTGTCATTTGGGGCTAGTTTCCTAGGCTATAACACACTGTTTTGGGATCTCGGATCGATTTTTGATGCTCCATGAACCCTGTGCGCGGCTATCGAGACGTTGCGAAAACTCGTTGTTTGTGTGGTTTCGGGACAGTTTCGTGGGCATTGTTTTCGGGTCCCGGGTCGATTTTTTATGCTCCAAGAACCTTGTGCATAGCTATCGAGACGTGGCAAAAATTCGTTGTTTTTATCATCTCGGGCCAGTTTCGTGGGCTATAACACACTGTTTTAGGGTCCCAGGTCGATTTTTGATGCTCTATGAACCCTGTGCATGGCTATCGAAATGTCGGAGAAACTCGTTGTTTTTGTCATTTCGGGCTAGTTTCGTGGGCTATAGCGCACTGTTTTGGGATCCCGGGTCATTGTTGATGCTCCATGAACCCTGTGCATGACTATAAAGACGTCGCAAAAACTCGTTGTTTTGTCCTTTCGGGCCTGTTTCGTGGTTATAAGCGCACTATTTCGGGGTCCCGAGTTGTTTTTTTATGCTCCATGAACCCTGTGCACGGCTATAGAGACGTCCCAAAAACACGGTGTTTTTGACGTTTCTCGTGAGTTTCTTGTGCGCACTGTTTTGGGGTTCCGGGTCAATTTTTTATGCTTCATGAACCCTCTGCACGGCTATCGAGACGTCACAAAAACTCGTTGTTTTTATCATTTCGAGCGAGTTTCGTGGGCTGTAACACACTGTTTTGGGGTCCCGGGTCAATTTTTTATGCTCCAAGAACCTTGTGCACTGTTATCGAGACGTCGCAAAAACTCGTGGTTTTTGTCATCTCGGCCAGTTTCGTGGGCTATAACACACTGTTTTAGGGTCCCGGGTCGATTTTTGATGCTTGATGAACCCTGTGCATGGCTATCGAAATGTCGCAGAAACTCGTTGTTTTTGTCATTTCGGGCTAGTTTCGTGGGTTATAGCGCACTGTTTTGGGGTCCCGGGTCATTTTTGATGCTCCATGAACCCTATGCACGACAATAGAGACGTCTCAAAAACTCATTGGTTTGTCCTTTCGGGCCTGTTTCGTGGTTATAAGCGCACTATTTTGGGGTACCGGGTCGATTTTTGATGCTCCATGAACCTTGTGCATGGATATTGGGACGTCCCAAAAACACGTTGTTTTTGTCGTTTCGGGGAAGTTTCTTTGGTTACAACGCACTGTTTTGGGGTACCGGATCGATTTTTAATGCTCCATGAACCGTGTGCATGGCTATCGGGACTTCGCGAAAACTCGGTGTTTTTTCGTTTTGGGCCTGTTTCATGGGCTATAGCGCATTGTTTTGCGATCCAGAGTCAATTTTTGATGCTCCATGAACCCTCTTCACGGCTATTGAGACGTTTGCAAAAACATGTTGTTTTTGTCGTTCGGGCCAGTTTCGTGGGTTGTAGCGCACTCTTTTGGGGCCACAGGATGATTTTTATGCTCCATGAACCGTGTGCACGGCTATAGAGATGTCACAAAAATTCGGTATTTTGTCATTTCGGGCCAGTTTCGTGGGGTATAACACAATGTTTGAGGATCCCGGGTCGATTTTTGATGCACCATGAACCGTGCGCACGGCTATCGAGACGTGACAAAAACTCGTTGTTTTTGTCATTTTGGGCGAGCTTCCTCGGCCATAGCACACTGTTTTGGGTGATGGGGAACGTCGCATGGGAAACAAAAATTTTCCTACGCGCACGAAG
Source organism: Hordeum vulgare subsp. vulgare (assembly GCF_904849725.1). Classification (NCBI taxonomy): domain Eukaryota; kingdom Viridiplantae; phylum Streptophyta; class Magnoliopsida; order Poales; family Poaceae; genus Hordeum; species Hordeum vulgare. Next base: position 10,018,818 of record NC_058521.1, read on the forward strand.
ACCTATCATGGTGATGTCCATCTACGAGAGGGGATTTCCGATCTACGTACCCTTGTAGATTGCACAGCAGAAGCGTTAATGAACGCGGTTGATGTAGTGGAACGTCCTCACGTCCCTCGATCCGCCCCGCGAACGTCCCGCGATCCGTCCCACGATCTAGTGCCGAACGGACGGCACCTCCGCGTTCAGCACACGTACATCTCGACGATGATCTCGGCCTTGTTGATCCAGCAATAGATACAGAGAGGTAGATGAGTTCTCCGGCAGCGTGACGGCGCTTCGGAGGTTGGTGGTGATCTGATCTCGGCATGGCTCCGCCCGAGCTCCGCAGAAACGCGATCTAGAGGAAAAACCGTGGAGGTATGTGGTCGGGCTGCCGTGGCAAAGTTTTTTCAAATCAGCCCTAAAACCTCTGTATATATAGGTGGGAGAGGGGGGGGGGCTTGCCTTGAGGCTCAAGGAGCCCCAAGGGGGTCGGCCGAGCCAAGGGGGGAAGTCCTCCCCTTCCAAACCGAATCCAACTAGGTTTGGAAGGTGGAGTCCTTCTCTCCTTTCCCACCTCCTCTTTTTTTTTCCTTTCTCTTTGATTTCTTATCCTTTGGCGCATAGGGCCTTCTTAGGCTGTCCCACCAGCCCACCAAGGGCTGGTGCGCCACCCCCAAGGCCTATGGGCTTCCCCGGGGTGGGTTGCCCCCCCCCCCCCGGTGAACACCCGGAACCCATTCGTCATTCCCGGTACATTCCCGGTAACTCCGAAAACCTTCCGGTAATCAAATGAGGTCATCCTATATATCAATCTTCGTTTCCGGACCATTCCGGAAACCCTCGTGACGTCCGTGATCTCATCCGGGACTCCGAACAACATTCGGTAACCAACCATATAACTCAAATACGCATAAAACAACGTCGAACCTTAAGTGTGCAGACCCTGCGGGCTCGAGAACTATGTAGACATGACCCGAGTGACTCCTCGGTCAATATCCAATAGCGGGACCTGGATGCCCATATTGGATCCTACATATTCTACGAAGATCTTATCGTTTGAACCTCAGTGCCAAGGATTCATATAATCCCGTATGTCATTCCCTTTGTCCTTCGGTATGTTACTTGCCCGAGATTCGATCGTCAGTATCCACATACCTATTTCAATCTCGTTTACCGGCAAGTCTCTTTACTCGTTCCGTAATACAAGATCCCGCAACTTACACTAAGTCACATTGCTTGCAAGGCTTGTGTGTGATGTTGTATTACCGAGTGGGCCCCGAGATACCTCTCCGTCACACGGAGTGACAAATCCCAGTCTCGATCCATACTAACTAAACGAACACCTTCGGAGATACCTGTAGAGCATATTTATAGTCACCCAGTTACGTTGCGACGTTTGATACACACAAAGCATTCCTCCGGTGTCAGTGAGTTATATGATCTCATGGTCATAGGAACAAATACTTGATACGCAGAAAACAGTAGCAACAAAATGACACGATCAACATGCTACGTCTATTAGTTTGGGTCTAGTCCATCACATGATTCTCCTAGTGATGTGATCCCATTATCAAGTGACAACACTTGCCTATGGTCAGGAAACCTTGACCATCTTTGATCAACGAGCTAGTCAACTAGAGGCTTACTAGGGACAATGTTTTGTCTATGTATCCACACAAGTATTGTGTTTCCAATCAATACAATTATAGCATGGATAATAAACGATTATCATGAACAAAGAAATATAATAATAACTAATTATTATTGCCTCTAGGGCATATTTCCAACAGTCTCCCACTTGCACTAGAGTCAATAATCTAGTTCACATCACCATGTGATTCCAACGAATCCAACACCCATATAGTTATGGGGTCTGATCACGTCTTGCTCGTGAGAGAGGTTTTAGTCAACGGTTCTGAAACTTTCAGATCCGTGTGTTCTTTACAAATCTTTATGTCATCTTATAGATGCTGCTACTATGTGCTATTCAGAAATACTCCAAACATCTACTCTACTATACGAATCCGTTTCACTACTCATAGTTATTCGGATTAGTGTCAAAGCTTGCATCGACGTAACCCTTTACGACGAACTCTTTAACCACCTCCATAATCGAGAAAAATTCCTTAGTCCATCAGTTACTAAGGATAAATTTTGACCACTGCTAGTGATTCAATCATGGATCACTCTCTGTACCTCTCAACAGACTTTGAGTCAAGGCACACATCAGGTGCGGTACCCAGCATGGCATACTTTAGAGTCTACGGCTAAGGCATAGAAGACGACCTTCGTCTATTCTCTTTATTCTGCCGTGGTCGGGTTTTGAGTCTTACTCAAATTCACACCTTACAACACAGTCAAGAACTCCTTCTTTGCTGATCTATTTCGAATTCCTTCAAAAACTTGTCAAGGCATGCATCTTGTTGAAACTTGTATTAAGCGTTTTGATCTATCTCCATAGATCTTGATGCTCAACGTTCAAGTAGCTCAATCCAGGTATTCCTTTGAAAAACTCCTTTCAAACAACCTTTTATGCTTCAGAGAAATTCTACATTATTTCTGATCAACAATATGTCAACCACATATACTTATCAGAAATTCTATAGTGCTCCCACTCACTTCTTTGGAAATACAAGTTTCTCATAAACCTTGTACAAACCCAAAATCTTTGATCATCTCATCAAAGTGTATATTCCAACTCCGACATGCTTGCACCAGTCCATTGAAGGATCGTTGGATCTTGCATACTTGTTAGTATCTTTAGGATCGACAAAACCTTCTGGTTGTATCACATACAATGTTTGCTCAAGGAAACCGTCGAGGAAACAATGTTTTGACATCCTATATGCAATATTTCAAAAATAATGCAACAACTACTAACATAATTCCAACAGACTTTTAGCATCGCTACGAGTGAGAAAGTCTCACCATAGTCAACTGTTTGATCATGTTGGAAACATCTTTGCGACAAGTCGAGCTTTTCTTAATAGTGACTTATCACCATCGTCGTCTGTCTTCCTTTTAAAGATCCATCTTTACTCAACAGTCCTATGACCATCAAGTAGTTCTTCCAAAGTCTACACTTTGTTTTCATACATGGATCCTCTCTTGGATTTCATGGCTTCCAGCCATTTGTCGGAATCCGGGCCCACCATTGCTTTCTCCATAACTCGTAGGTTCACTGTTGCTCAACAACATGACCTCCAAGACAGGGTTATCGTACCACTCTGCAGTAGTACGCGACCTTGTCAACCTACGAGGCTTGTAGTAACTTGATCCGATGCTCGATGATCACCATCATCAGCTTTCACTTCAATTGGTGTAGGCGCCACAGGAACAACTTCCTGCCCCCTTCTACACACTGGTCGAAGTGATGGTTCAGTAACCTTATCAAGTTCTACCACCCTCCCACTCAATTCTTTCGAGAGAAACCTTTCCTCGAGAAAGGATCCGTTTCTAGAAACAAACACTTTCTTTCGGATCTGAGATAGGAGATGTACCCAACTGTTTTGGATATCCTATGAATATGCATTTATCCGCTTTGTGTTCGAGCTTATCAGATTGAAACTTTTTCACATAAGTGTCGAAGCCCCAAACTTTCAAGAAACGACAGTTTAGATTTCTCTAAACCTCAGTCTATACTGTGTCATCTCAACGGAAATACACGGTGCCCTATTTAAAGTGAATGCGGTTGTCTCTAATGCATAACCCATAAACGATAGTGGTAATTCGATAAGAGACATCATAGCATGCACCATACCAAATAGTGCGTGGCTATGATGTTCAGACACATCATCACACTATGATGTTCCAGGTGGCATGAACTGCGAAACAATTTCCACATTGTCTTAACTGCGTACCAAAACTCGTAACTCAGATATTCATTTCTATGATCATATCATAGACAGTTTATCCTCTTGTTACGACGAACTTCACTCCGAAACAGAATTGAACTTTTCAATATTTCAGACTTGTGATTCATTAAGTAAATACTCTTGTATCTGCTCAAATCATCATTGAAGTAAGAACATAATGATATCCACTGCGTGCCTCAACACCCATTGGACTGCATACATCAAAATGTATCACTTTCAACAAGTTACTATCTTGTTTCATCTCAATGAAAACAAGGCCTTGCTCATGTGGTATGATTTGCATGTCACTAGTGATTCAAAATCAAGTGAGTATAAAGATTCATCAGCATGGAGCCTCTTCATGCAATTTATACCAACATGACTCAAGCGGCAGTGCCACAAGTGAGTGGTACTATCATCATTACCTCGTATCTTTTGGCACCAATATCATGAACATGTGTAACACTACGATCGAGATTCAATAAACCATTGAAGGTGATTATTCAAGCAAATAGAGTAACCATTATTCTCTTTAAATGAATAATCGTATTGCAATAAACACGATCCAATCATGTTCATGCTTAACGCAAGCACCAAATAACAATTATTTAGGTTTAACACCAATCCCGATGGTAGAGGGAGTGTGCGACGTTTGATCATATCAACCTTGGAAACACTTCCAACACGTATCGTCACCTCACCTTTAGCTAGTCTCCATTTATGTCGTAGCTTTCATTTCGTGTTACTAATCACTTAGCAACCGAACCGGTATCCAATACCCTCGTGCTACTAGGAGTACTAGTAAAGTACACATCAACATCATGTATATCAAATATACTTCTTTCGACTTTTGCCAGCCTTCTTATCTACCAAGTATCTAGAGTTGCTCCGCCTCAGTGACCGTTCCCCTCACAACAGAAGCACTTAGTCCCGGGCTTGGGTTTAATCTGGGGTCTCTTCATTAGTGCAACAACTGCTTTGCCGTTTCACGAAGTATCCCTTCTAGCCCTTGCCTTTATCAAAACTTAGTGGTTTTACTAACCATCAACTATTGATGCTCCTTCTTGATTTCTACTTTCACAGTGTCAAACATCACAAATCGCTCAAGGATCATTGTATCTATCCTTGATATGTTATAGTTCATCACGAAGCTCTCACAGCTTGGTGGCAGTGACTTTGGAGAATCATCACTATCTTATCTGGAAGATCAACTCCCACTTGATTCAAGCGATTGTCGTACTCAGATAATCTGAGCACACGCTCAATGATTGAGATTTTCTCCTCTACTTCGTGGACAAAGAATCTTGTCGAAGGTCTCATACCTCTTAACAAGGGCACAAGCATGAAATCACAATTTCATCTCTTTAGAACATCTCTTATGTTCCGTGACGTTTCAAAACGTCTTCGGCGCCTTGCTTCTAAGCCATTAAGTATTTTGTACTGAACTATCGTGTAGTCATCAGAAACGTGTATGTCGGATGTTCACAACATCTACAGACGACGCTCGAGGTGCAGCACACCGAGTGGTGCATTAAGGACATAAGCCTTCTGCGCAGCAACGAGGACAATCCTCGGCTTTACAGACTCAGTCTGCAAAGTTTGCTACTATCAACTTTCAACTAAATTTTCTCTAGGAACATATAAAAACAGTAGAGCTATAGCGCAAGCTACATCGTAATTCGCAAAGACCATTAGACTATATTCATGACAATTAGTTCAATTAATCATATTACTTAAGAACTCCCACTCAAAAAGTACATCTCTCTAGTCATTTGAGTGGTACATGATCCAAATCCACTATCTCAAGTCCGATCATCATGTGAGTCGAGAATAGTTTCAGTGGTAAGCATCTCTATGCTAATCATATCAACTATACGATTCATGCTCGACCTTTCGGTCTCATGTGTTCCGAGGCCATGTATGCACATGCTAGGCTCGTCAAGCTTAACCCGAGTGTTCCGCGTGTGCAACTGTTTTGCACCCGTTGTATGTGAACGTTGAGTCTATCACACCCGATCATCACGTGGTGTCTCGAAACGAAGAACTGTCGCAACGGTGCACAGTCGGGGAGAACAGAATTTCATCTTGAAATTTTAGTGAGAGATCACCTCATAATGCTACCGTCGTTCTAAGCAAGATAAGGTGCATAAAGGATTAACACCACATGCAATTCATAAGTGACATGATATGGCCATCATCATGTGCTTCTTGATCTCCATCACCAAAGCACCGACACGATCTTCTTGTCACCGACGTCACACCATGATCTCCATCATCATGATCTCCATCAATGTGTCGCCATCGGGGTTGTCGTGCTACTCATGCTATTACTACTAAAGCTACGTCCTAGCAATATAGTAAACACATCTGCAAGCACAAACGTTAGTTTAAAGACAACCCTATGGCTCCTGCCGGTTGCCGTACAATCGACGTGCAAGTCGATATTAACTATTACAACATGATCATATCATACATCCAATATATCACATCACATCGTTGGCCATATCACATCACAAGCATACCCTGCAAAAACAAGTTAGACGTCCTCTAATTGTTGTTGCATGTTTTACGTGGTGACCATGGGTATCTAGTAGGATCGCATCTTACTTACGCAAACACCACAACGGAGATATATGAATTGCTATTTAACCTCATCCAAGGACCTCCTCGGTCAAATCCGATTCCACTAAAGTTGGAGAAACCGACACTCGCCGGTCATCTTTGAGCAACGGAGTTACTCGTAGCGATGAAACCAGTCTCTCGTAAGCGTACGAGTAATGTCGATCCAAGCCGCTTCGATCCAACAATACCGTGGAATCAAGAAAAGACTAAGGAGGGCAGCAAAACGCACATCACCGCCCACAAAAACTTTTGTGTTCTACTCGAGATTACATCTACGCATGAACCTAGCTCATGATGCCACTGATGGGGAACATCGCATGGCAAACAAAAAATTTCCTACGCGCACGAAGACCTATCATGGTGATGTCCATCTACGAGAGGGGATTTCTGATCTACGTACCCTTGTAGATCACGCAACAGAAGCGTTAGTGAACGCGGTTGATGTAGTGGAACGTCCTCACGTCCCTCGATCCGCCCCGCGAACCGTCCCGCGATCCGTCCCACAATCTAGTGCCGAACGGACGGCACCTCCGCGTTCAGCACACGTACAACTCGACGATGATCTTGGCCTTCTTGATCCAGCAAGAGAGACGGAGAGGTAGATGAGTTCTCCGGCAGCGTGACGGCGCTCCGGAGGTTGGTGGTGATCTGATCTCGGCAGGGCTCCGCCCGAGCTCCGCAGAAACGCGATCTAGAGGAAAAACCGTGGAGGTATGTGGTCGGGCTGCCGTGGCAAAGTTTTTTCAAATCAGCCCTAAAACCTCTGTATATATAGGTGGGAGAGGGGGGGCCTTGCCTTGAGGCTCAAGGAGCCCCAAGGGGGTCGGCCGGGCCAAGGGGGGGAAGTCCTCCCCTTCCAAACCGAATCCAACTAGGTTTGGAAGGTGGAGTCCTTCTCTCCTTTCCCACCTCCTCTTTTTTTTCCTTTCTCTTTGATTTCTTATCCTTTGGCGCATAGGGCCTTATTGGGCTGTCCCACCAGCCCACCAAGGGCTGGTGCGCCACCCCAAGGCCTATGGGCTTCCCCGGGGTGGGTTGCCCCCCCAAGTGAACACCCGGAACCCATTCATCATTCCGTGTACATTCCCGGTAACTCCGAAAACCTTCCGGTAATCAAATGAGGTCATCCTATATATCAATCTTTGTTTCCGGACCATTCTGGAAACCCTCGTGACGTCCGTGATCTCATCCGGGACTCTGAACAACATTCGGTAACCAACCATATAACTCAAATACGCATAAAACAACGTTGAACCTTAAGTGTGCACACCCTGCGGGCTCGAGAACTATGTAGACATGACCCGAGTGACTCCTCGATCAATATCCAATAGCGGGACCTGGATGCCCATATTGGATCCTACATATTCTACAAAGATCTTATCGTTTGAACCTCAGTGCCAAGGATTCATATAATCCCGTATGTCATTCCCTTTGTCCTTCGGTATGTTACTTGCCCGAGATTCGATCGTCAGTGTCCGCATACCTATTTCAATCTCGTTTACCGACAAGTCTCTTTACTCGTTCCATAATACAAGATCCCGCAACTTACACTAAGTCACTTTGCTTGCAAGGCTTGTGTGTGATGTTGTATTACCGAGTGGGCCCCGAGATACCTCTCCGTCACACGGAGTGACAAATCCCAGTCTCGATCCATACTAACTCAACGAACACCTTCAGATATACCTGTAGAGCATCTTTATAGTCACACAGTTATGTTGCGACGTATGATACACACAAAGCATTCCTCCGGTGTTAGTGAGTTATATGATCTCATGGTCATAGGAACAAATACTTGACACGCAGAAAACAGTAGCATCAAAATGACACGATCAACATGCTACGTCTATTAGTTTGGGTCTAGTCCATCACATGATTCTCCTAATGATGTGATCCCGTTATCAAGTGACAACACTTGCCTATGGTCACGAAAGCTTGACCATCTTTGATCAACGAGCTAGTCAACTAGAGGCTTACTAGGGACAATGTTTTGTCTATGTATCCACACAAGTATTGTGTTTCCAATCAATACAATTATAGCATGGATAATAAACGATTATCATGAACAAAGAAATATAATAATAACTAATTATTATTGCCTCTAGGGCATATTTCCAACATTGGGTCCCGGGTCGATTTTTGATGCTCCATGAACCCTGTGTACGGCTATCAAGACGTCGCATAAACTCGTTGTTTTTGTGGTTTCGGGCCAGTTTCGTGGGCTATAGCGCACTGTTTTGGGGTCCCGGGTCGATTTTTTATGCTCCATGAACCGTGTGCACGATTATCGAGACATAGCAAAAACTCGTTGTTTTTGTGGTTTTGGGCTAGTTTCGTGGCGCACTGTTTTGGGGTCCCGGGTCGATTTTTGTTGCTCCATGAATCATGTGCACGATTATCGAGACATCACAAAACTCGTTGTTTTATCGTTTCGGGACAGTTTCATGGGCTATAGCGCACTGTTTTGGGGTTCTGGGTTGATTTTTTATTCTCCATGAATCCTGTGCACGACTATAGAGACGTCGCAAAAACTCGGTGTTTTATCGTTTCGGACCAGTTTCGTGGAGTATAACACACTGTATTAGGGTCCTGGGTCAATTTTTGGTGCTCCATGAACCCTGTCCACGGTTATCGAGATGTCACAAAAACTCGATGTTTTTGTCATTCCGGGCCAGTTTCCTAGGCTATAGCACACTGTATTCAGACGTGGGTCGATTTTTGATGCCCCATGAACCTTATGCACATCTACCGAGACGTCGCATAAACTCGTTGTTTTTGTGGATTCGGGCGAGATTCGTGGGGTCTTTTGTGTTCCCGGGTCAGTTTTTGATGCACCATGAACCATGTGCACAACTATCGAGACGTAGCAAAAACTCGTTGTTTGTCATTTCGTGCCAGTTTGGTGTGCAATAGCGCACTATTTTGGGGTCCCGGGTCGATTCTTGATGCTCAACGAACTGTGCGCATGGCTATCGGGACGTCCCAAAAGCATGTTGTTTTTATTGTTTCGAGCCAGTTAGGTGGGCAATAGCGCACTGTTTTACGGTCCTGGGTCAATTTTTGATGATCCATGAACCATGTTTATGGTTATCGAGACGTTGTAAAAACTCATTGTTTAGTGGTTTCACGCCAGTTTCGTGGGCTATAACGCAGTGTTTTGGGGTCCCGGGTTGATTTTTATGCTCCATGAACCCTGTGCATGGCTATCGAGATGTCGCAAAGACTTGTTGTTTTTGTCGTTTGAGGCCAGTTTCGTGGGCTATAGTGCACTGTTTTGGGGTCCCGGGTCGATTTTTGATGCTCCATGAACCTTGTGCGTGGCTATCGAGATGTCGCGAAAACTCGTTGTTTGTGTGGTTTCGAGCCAGTTTCGTTGGCTATAGCGCATTGTTTTGGGGTCCCGGTTCATTTTTTATGCTCCATGAACCCTGTGCACGGCTATAGAGACGTCCTAAAAACACAGTGATTTTGTCATTTCTCGCGAGTTTCTTGGGCGCACTGTTTTGGGGTTCCGGGTCAATTTTTTATGCTTCATGAACCCTTTGCACGGCTATCGACACGTCACAAAAACTCGTTGTTTTTGTCATTTCGAGCCAGTTTCGTGGGCTGTAACGCATTGTTTTGGGGTCCCGGGTCAATTTTTATGCTCCAAGAACCTTGTGCACGGCTATCGAGACGTCGCAAAAACTCGTGGTTATTGTCATCTCGGCCAGTTTCGTGGGCTATAACACACCGTTTTAGTGTCCCGGGTCGATTTTTGATGTTTCATGAACCCAGTGCACGGCTATCGAAATGTCGGAAAAAATCGTTGTTTTTGTCATTTCGGGCTAGTTTCGTGGGCTATAGCGCACTGTTTTGGGGTCCCGGGTCATTTTTGATGCTCCATGAAGCCTGTGCATGACAATAGAGACATCACAAAAACTCGTTGTTTTGTCCTTTCGGGCCTGTTTCGTGGTTATAAGCGTACTATTTTGGGGTCCCGGGTCGATTTTTGATGCTCCATGAACCTTGTGCATGGATATTGGGACGTCCCAAAAACACGTTGTTTTTGTCGTTTCGGGGAAGTTTCTTGGGTTATAGCGCACTGTTTTGGGGTCCCGGGCCGATTTTTGATGCTCCGTGAACCGTGTGCACCGCTATCGTGACTTCACGAAAACTCAGTGTTTTTGTCGTTTCGGGCCTGTTTGATGGGCTATAGCGCATTGTTTTGCGGTTCCGAGTCGATTTTTGATGCTCCATGAACCTTCTGCACGGCTATAGAGACGTTGCAAAAACATGTTGTTTTTGTCGTTCGGGCCAGTTTCGTGGGTTGTAGCGCACTCTTTTGGGCCCCGGGACGATTTTTATGCTGCATGAACCATGTGCATACCTATAGAGATGTCACAAAAATTTGGTATTTTGTCATTTCGGGCCAGTTTCGTGGGGTATAATGATACGTCTCCAACGTATCTTTAATTTTTGATGGTTCCATCCTATTATCTTGACAACTTTGGATGTGTTGTATGCATGAATATGCTATTTTATATCTTTGTTGGGACTAACCTATTAACTCAGTGCCAAGTGCCAGTTCCTGTTTTTTCCGTGTTTTTGACCCTTTTGAGAGGAGAATATTAAACGGAGTCCAAACGGAATAAAACCTTCGGAATGATTTTTTCCATAAGAGAAGATACGCACGGAACTTGAGAACCAAGGAAAAGGACTCCGGGGGAGGTCACAAGCCCCCTAGCCTCGGCCTGGGGGGGGGGCAACTACCAGGCTTGTGGGCCCACGTGGCTCCTTTGCCCTACTTCTTCCGCCTATAAATTCCCTAAAAATCCATAATCACCAGAGAGAGCCACGAAAATACTTTTCCGCTGCCGCAAGCTTCTGTCTCCGCAAGATCCCATCTGGGGACCGTTCTGGTGCCCTGCCCGAGGGGGATTGTGACACGGAGGGCTTCGCCATGAACACCATTGCCTCTCCGATGATGCGTGAGTAGTTCACCACAGACCTTCGGGTCCATAGCTAGTAGCTAGATGGCTTCTTCTCTCTCTTGGATCTTCAATACGAAGTTCTCCATGATCTTCATGGAGGTCTATCCGATGTAACCTTCTTTTGCTGTCTGTTTGTCGAGATCCGATGAACTGTGGATTTATGATCAGATTATCTATGAATATTATTTGAGTCTCCTCTGATCTCTTATATGCATGATTTCGTATCCTTGTAATTCTCTTCGAGTTGTGGGTTTCGTTTGGCCAACTTGATCTATAATTCTTGCAATGGGAGAAGTGCTTGGTTTTGGGTTCATACCGTGCGGTGTCCTCACGCAGTGACAAAAGGGGTAGCGAGGCACACATCGTGTTGTTTCCATCAAGGGTAAAAAGATGGGGTTTATATCTATTGCACGAATTTATCCCTCGACATCATGTCATCTTGCTTAAGGCGTTACTCTGTTTGTTATGAACTCAATACACTAGATGCATGCTGGATAGCGGTCGATGTGTGGAGTAATAGTAGTAGATGCAGAAAGTATCGGTCTACTTGTCTTGGACGTGATGCCTATATGTATGATCATCGCCTTAGATATCATCATGACTTTGCGCGATTCTATCAATTGCTCGACAGTAATTCGTTCACCCACCGTAATACTTGGTATCATGAGAGAAGCCTCTAGTGAACACTATGGCCCCCGGGTCTACTTCATATCCTATTTACAGTTCCACAAAATTACTTTGTTGCACTTTTCACCTTCAGATCTCACCTTGCAAGTAATCGTGAAGGGATTGACAACCCCTTTATAGCGTTGGGTGCAAGTTTGTTTGTTTTTGCGCAGGTACATTGATGCATCATCTTGATACTCCTACTGGATTGATACCTTGGTTCTCAAACTGAGGGAAATACTTACTGTTGCTGTGCTGCATCACCCTTTCCTCTTCAAGGGAAAAACCAACGCAAGCTCAAGAGGTAGCAAGAAGAATTTCTCACACCGTTGCCGGGGAGTATTCAAAGTGAAGCTTATCCAAGTAACTATCGCAAACTCATCTCTTGCATTTACATTATTTGCCTTTTTCGTTCACCCTTTTCTTTCGCTTGTTTTATGTTTGCTTGTCTTCTTGCTAAGTCACCATCACTGAAAACACCAAATTGTGTGACTTCTCGAATACTAATAATAATGATTTTATTAGTACTCCGATTGCTCCCGCCACTAGTGCGGAATCAGACGAAATCAATGCTGCCTTGCTAAATCTTGTTATGAAAGAGCAATTTTCCGGCCTTCCTAGTGAAGATGCCGCATCCCATCTTAATACCTTCTTTGAGTTATGCGATATGCAAAAGAAGAAAGATGTGGATAATGATATGATTAAATTGAAGTTATTTCCATTCTCATTACGAGATCGAGCAAAAACTTGGTTTTCATATTTACCCAAAAATAGTATTGATTCTTGGAACAAGTGTAAAGATGCTTATATTTCCAAATATTTTCCGCCGGCTAAGATTATCTCTCTCCGTAATGATATCATGAATTTCAAGCAACTAGATCATGAACATGTTGCACAATCTTAGGAGAGAATGAAATTGATGATTAGAAATTGTCCCGCTCATGGCCTGAGTCTTTGGATGATTATACAAATCTTCTATGCTGGTTTGAATTTTGCTTCTAGAAATATATTGGATTCCGCCTCTGGTGGAACTTCCATGGAAATCAAACTAGGAGAAGCCACGAAACTCCTAGATAATATCATGACAAACTATTCAAAATGGCACACTGAAAGTTTACCTACTAGTAAAAAAGTGCATGCTATACCAGAAATTAACTCTTTGATGCTAAGATGGATGAGTTAATGAAACTGTTTGCTAGTAAAAGTGCTCCTTTAGATCCAAATGATATGCCTTTGTCTTCCTTGATTGAGAATAGCAATGAGAGCTTGGATGTTAATTTTGTTGGTAGGAATAATTTTGGCAACAACAATGCTTATAGAGGTAACTTCAATCCTAGGCCTTTTCCTAGTAATCCCTCTAATAACTTTGGCAATTCCTACAACAATGCTCATGGAAATTACAATAAATTACCCTCTGATCTTGAGAGTAATATTAAACATTTTATCAACTCGCAAAAGATTTTCAATGCGTCCATAGAAGAAAAACTGCTCAAAATTGATGACTTGGCTAGGACCGTTGATAGAATGTCTCTTGATATTGATGCTTTGAAATTGAGATGTGCTCCTCCCAAGATTAATATGGATGAAACTTTGAAAGCTATGCGTGTTTGAAAAGACCTCGATGACGCCTAGAGGGGGGGGGGTGAATAGGCTATTTAAAAACTTCTTCGGATTTGGCTTGAACCTAATGCGGAAATAAACTAATAGGGTACTTGTCAAGCACAAATCCTAAATGCACTAGGCATTGCAACGTGTATCAACAACACGATCTACCAAGATGGACACAATACAGTTACTAACAAGCACAAGTAAGTTACACAAACTTACTTGAGCTATATCACACGACAAGTAGGTGAACAACACAAGATACTAGATCACACTATATCAACACGACATATCAAGGGCTGTAAGTATGAACGTGTGGATATAGAGGGTATGCTTGAATGATTAATCTTGTACAAGAAATAGCCAACACAATATAATGAGCACAAACAATATGCAATGTATGTATGCTCAAATAACACAAGTAAACCACAAGTAAGGAGTTAGGGTTAAGGATAACCAAGGTCACTGAGACGAAGATGTATCCCGATGTTCACTTCCTTGGAGGGAAGCTAGTCACCGTTAGAGAGGTGGATGTTACCACGAAGGCACACCAACGCCACGAAGGCTCACCCTATTCTCCCTTTGAGATAACACCACGAAGGCGTTTCTCAACCACTAGTGGTAAGCCTTTGAGGTGGCTTCCAAACCCTCACAAACTTTTCCGGGGGAAATCACACGGATTGATTCCTCTCCGAAGAACTCCTACCGCCTAGGAGTCTCCAACCTCCAAGAGTAACAAGATCACGGGGAATGCTCAAAACTTGCTCAAATCACAAATAGCTTGGGTTGAGAGAAGGAGAGGGAGAAGATCTATCTTTTGATTGGAACAACTCTCAAAGGGGCTCACAAATGCTCTTGGGATCTAAGATTTGGAGTGAGAAAATGTGTGTGAGGTGGAAATGTGTTCTCCCTTGACACATGACGTTGTTGAGTGTGGGCATCCCTTCATGACACTGTTCCAAGTCTTTCTTCAAAGAAGTGACTTGGGCCTTGAGCTCTTTGATTTCCTCTGCACGGTTAGTATCAATGCAAGTACTAGAGGAAGTGTAAGCTTCAATGTTAGAGCAACAAGGCAAGGAAAGTAATTCATCACACGAGGTAGCAACATTATGAGTAGACGAATTACGAAGACTAGCACATGGAAATATAGTAGTTTGACTAGAAGTAGTGCCATTGTCCACATGAGGCTCGCTTGATGTTACCTTGGCGATGATAGCCTCATGAGCTAACTCTTGCACATTATGGGATGTTAGAAGATCGGCATGAGAGCTTGTGAGCATTACATGGTTTTCTTCCAACTTCCCATAATTGCTAGTTAGTAAATCAAGTTGAGCACGTAGCTCAACATTCTCCTTCAATGTTGATACTTCAAATGAGGTAGAGTTAGATGTACAAGTATCATCAACAATATGAGAGGAGTAAGTAGCAAATAGAGACTTCTCATGAGTAGATTGAAGCTCCTCATAGAGCTTAGAGGTTTTGATGAGCTCTCCCTTGACATTATTGCATTCAAGGAGAAGGACCTCAAAATCCCTTTTAAGTTTATCATGAGCAACTTCAATCTCTCCTTTTGAAGATCTTAAGTCTCTACATGCTTGATGACTCTTCTCAAGTTCATGTTCAAGTTGTTCACTTTTAGCTTGTTCATGATTAAGTGAATCATTACAATTTTCAAAGTAAGCAAGAACATCTTGGAATCTTTGAAGAGCGTTTTTTTAGCTTTATGAAGAATTTTACTGATCACACAGATATTTTCAGTCAAGTCATCATCATCATCTTCATCGCAAATATCATCGTTATTGCACAGGGAAGATGATACCTCATTATTACGTCTTGCCACGAGGCACATGTGAACTGGAGGAGTTGATGATGATTCTTTTGGTGAATCAGATTCTTCATTAGTCAAAAGTACTTCATATTTCTTGATTTCCCCTAAATGGTTAGTCATAGAGAAACTAGGGAGAAACAAGATATTTTGAGCAAGAGGACACGAGGAAGCAGGCATATCACCACCGACATTTGTCGAGGAATCTTTAGGTGAAATGCGTGACCTATCAGCACAATAATTTACACTATATGTGGTGCTAGATATGCTCGTGTCCATAGAGGCTATGACATTTTCATCAACATATATTTCTTCACTCACCATGTCATTACCTTGTGAGATTGAAGATGGTGAGGTGTGCAAGCAATCGGATATGGAAGTAGTGGTGGACTCTTTAAGATCGAAAAGAGTGAAGAGCTCATGCACCAACTCCTTCATCATAATACCGTCTTCATCAAGATTGGACCCACCATATATATCTTCAACTTTAGTCCAAACTTCATGAGCTGACTTGCAAGTCGAGATAGACTTAAACACTTCAGGACTTATGGTTTGATGAATGGCAAGAAAAGCCTCACAATCAAGATACATTTCATTAGTAGATGAAGATGCATCATCCTTTTTGTCAGCAATCCCTACAAGAACAATTCGTAAAGTATTTGGGCCCATGGCCCGAAAGTGATGAAGCATAGGAATTCTCCATAGGGTATAATTTGTGCCATCAAAGTCAAAGATGCCATTTTTCACTAATCCAATAGTCGACATCGATACTCTCCAGGCCGTGAAACCTAATTAAAGAGAGACCTAGCTCTGATACCAATTGAAAAGACCTCGATGACGCCTAGAGGGGGGGGGGTGAATAGGCTATTTAAAAACTTCTTCGGATTTGGCTTGAACCTAATGCGGAAATAAACTAATAGGGTACTTGTCAAGCACAAATCCTAAATGCACTAGGCACTGCAACGTGTATCAACAACACGATCTACCAAGATGGACACAATACAGTTACTAACAAGCACAAGTAAGTTACACAAACTTACTTGAGCATATCACACGACAAGTAGGTGAACAACACAAGATACTAGATCACACTATATCAACACGATATATCAAGGGCTGTAAGTATGAACGTGTGGATATAGAGGGTATGCTTGAATGATTAATCTTGTACAAGAAATAGCCAACACAATATAATGAGCACAAACAATATGCAATGTATGTATGCTCAAATAACACAAGTAAACCACAAGTAAGGAGTTAGGGTTAAGGATAACCAAGGTCACTGAGACGAAGATGTATCCCGATGTTCACTTCCTTGGAGGGAAGCTAGTCACCTTTAGAGAGGTGGATGTTACAACGAAGGCACACCAACGCCACGAAGGCTCACCCTATTCTCCCTTTGAGATAACACCACGAAGGCGTTTCTCAACCACTAGTGGTAAGCCTTTGAGGTGGCTTCCAAACCCTCACAAACTTTTCCGGGGGAAATCACACGGATTGATTCCTCTCCGAAGAACTCCTACCGCCTAGGAGTCTCCAACCTCCAAGAGTAACAAGATCACGGGGAATGCTCAAAACTTGCTCAAATCACAAATAGCTTGGGTTGAGAGAAGGAGAGGGAGAAGATCTATCTTTTGATTGGAACAACTCTCAAAGGGGCTCACAAATGCTCTTGGGATCTAAGATTTGGAGTGAGCAAATGTGTGTGAGGTGGAAATGTGTTCTTATGAGGATAAGGCTGTGTTGGGCAGCACTCTCACGAAGTGGGAGGGGGTATTTATAGTGTAGAGAGAAAAAGAGCCGTTGGGGACACTTTAAGTCACACAGGGTTCGGACGTCCGACAGTTGTCGGAAGTCCGGGCGTCCGCGAGGGGCCGGACGTCCGACAGGGGTCGGACGTCCGAGACCTGTAGGCATGACTGGAACTCTTTTGAATTCATCAGCGGCCGGACGTCCGACAGGGGTCGGTCGTCCGAGGCCTGTAGATGTGCCTGAACATATTTGAATTCATCAGCATACGGACGTCCGGAGTGGCCCCGAAGTCCGTGATATACAACACAATTTCTACTGGTGGTGGCTTCCAGATTTCCGATGGGTTTCGGACATCCGGCGCTCGGGCGTCCGGAGGGAGCCGGATTTCCGAGATATAGAACTCAACTTCTACTGGTGCAGGCTTCCGGATTTCCGGGAATTGGCCGGACATCCGGGCCTCGGACGTCCGGAGGGAGCCGGAAGTCCGAGTTATATGGCTCTGATTTCTTTGGTATAGGATTCCGGATTTCCGAACTAGTCGGTCGTCCGGTCCTCGGACGCCCGGAGAAAGCCGGATGTCCGAGGCACTGGTTCTGTTTTCAGATAACAGCAAAACAGTGGAGATGTGGTCTGAGCAGAAAGTGATGATGTAGTTTGAGAAAGTTCATCGCAAAACCTGTGATCCCCTCTTAATAGTGCGGGATCCCTAAGGACTCAAGAATCATAAAAGAGTACTGATGATCCATACTTGAGTGTATACTTTTATTCGCTGATCATCACTCCGCACAACTAACGTCAAAGGAACTGATACCTTTGAGTTAGCCCTTTCACCTAAGCTTGATGTTGTTGTTCCTTCTTGGCTCAAGTTGAAAGCAAGACATGATGAAGTCTTCAAGTAACTTTCCCATACACAATGCGGAAAGCCTAGCTTATGTATTCATCTTCATTTGTCCACCATGTGAACATCCACAAGAATCAAGCATGTAGTGCTCAGGAATGCTTATCTTGATCTTGTCCTGTCCACCATGTGAACATCCACAAGAATCAAGCATGTAGTGCTCAGGAATGCTTATCTTGATCTTGTCCTTGTTAGCACATGAGATTGTCCTTATCAACACATGATCATTGACAATAGTTTCAATGATATATTCGTGCTGATCCACTTGAACTTGCACACCACAATCTTGATGACGATCACCACTTGACGTCATCCTTCATGGGTTGTATGAGATCTTCCTTTTGACGCAAGCCCAATGGAAACACACCTAACCCCCACATAGGAGTCTCACAAAGACCATGGGTTAGTACACAAACATGTAATGGACAATGCTTACCATACCATGGGATCACTTGATCCCTCTCGGTACATCTTATACGCTTTGCGTGTTGATCATCTTGATTTATTCTTTGTCTGAGATCTTGATCAACCCAGTGTTTCTATGACCATTCTTTGGATAATACCTTGAATAACATCTTGGTCAACATATAAACTCCTTAAACCCAACAGATGGACTTCAAGAAGTGCCTATGGACAAATCCTATAAATATAACTTAAGGCAACCATTAGTCCATAGGAATTGTCATCAATTACCAAAACCACATATGGAGATATATGCTCTAACAATCTCTCCCATTTTGGTAATTGAAGACAACCACTTCAAGAGAGTTTATATAAGGAAATAAGCATAACCAAGCGCACACATACAAGGTAATAATGCATGTGAGCAAGATGTAAATGCTTACGCAATAAAAGCAAAACCCTCTAAACATATCCAAAGTAAACTCTCTAAACTTCTCCCCCATTGGTATCGATTGCCAAACTGGACGAAAAGTTTAGAAAGCAAATATAGTAGGTGGTCCTCCAAAAAGTGTGCACTTCTCAGCAAATGAGTGCAGAAGAATACACAAATACAATGACAAGTAGTTGGAGGAAAACAAACTATATTGAGGACCAAGAAATTGCAAATAAAAGAATCGTATGCCACAAAGACATACAAAGATAGAGGCAAGCAATCAAAAGATTCCAGATGGAACAAACAATCATATGGTCCTTCGAACCACGGGAATAAAAGATATTATGATAAAGGCAACATAGTGCTTTATCAAAAACTAGAGAAGCTCCCCATGATTTGTGCACTAATATGAGATTTTTGTATTTGACACAGGTGCACAAAATAGGATCGTTGCTCCCCCAGAATTTATAAAACACACAACGAGTGCAAGGGGATAGATGAGACACTAAGCACATCAATTGCACAAAACAAATGGTTGAGCAACATGTAATAGAAGCAACTTAAGAATAGGCTCAAACAAAGTAATGTGTATGAGTCATGGCAAAGCACTTGAGAAGACTAAGATAAGGATGAGCATTACTCATCAACATAGTCTTGATGAAATGAGATACAAAGTGCAAGACATATCATTCCCACACACACATACTAGAAAATGGGTTCACAAGCTTACTAATAAACAAAATAAGAACCAACGCTTGTGACAACCCATTGTGAAGATAGGAAGTAAGAACCTTGTCAAGAGGAGGGATACTAATTGAAAATGGCAAAACCCTCATCAAGACAGCATGAGGAAAAATAATCTTCACGGCCAAAGAGTGCATCAAGATGTAAGAAAATAAGATACGAACTCAAAACAAATCCTTTCACGTTGCCACCAAAAACCGAGAAAGGAAATGCAGCGATGGACGTGAAAGAAAAGAGGATATCAATTAGAGATGTAACTTCTCTCATGTGTGAAAGATTCTAAGTAGAATACAATCATGATGATATATATATCCACAAAGAAGGATGTACACACGAAATGGTTACAAGAAGGAAGAAAACTAGATATCCAAAAGGGAAGTCATAAATATATCAATGAGATCTTTTACTTGGAAGCATAGCACATGGCCTAATATTTTCTTATTGTATAATATGAACTTCCAACATACGAACATCAAATACATGACAACTAGTAGTAAGACATCATCGTTCGGATGCTTTGAGAAAGCAAACAAGTACTATAAGAACAAATCAAGAGATTCATGCCATGATGCAACCTGGAAAAGAAAAGACAGGTTGGGTCCTTTGCAAGAGAAGAATGCATGAAGTGGATACTTGTTACCGAGACAGCATTGGATTGATGTAGTAGATAGTTGTTCTTTGATCATCCTAACTTGGCTCCAATAATCATATGGTCTCAACATCTTCCTTATAGGTGAGCCGAGCATCCAATGCATCTCAAGTTGTTCCTGGAACAACAAAAGCAAACAAAATGGTGCCCAAACTCATTGGGACCAAAGAGTTAGAAAACCAGCAATACATAGGACAAACTCCACACACATATGTGCATATAGATATGAATTTGAATTTCATGCACACCTTAGCCAATTTATGACAGGGTGGAGTTTCCCTTATATATTGGGTCAAAGGAGGAAAGCAAGCAAAAGAAGTTGTATATAGTAGCTAGATACGCATGCTCAAGACTCTCAAGAATCAACTGAACACAAAGTTGATAAGTCATCAAAAGACAAGGTATCAAGTGATAATAAGATCTTAAAACCAAAGAACTATCACTTGAAGGATATCAATTAAAAGATACATCAAGGAATGAGATATCCGTTGACAACATGCCAAATAGAAGGCAACAAGAAACCAATTGAAGGAAAACAAACACGAGGTATCTTGTTTCCAAGAGAGAGCTAGGTTCCAACAAACAAAGCCCTCTACAAATTTTCATGATGGCACAAAGCATCATAAAGAGCAAGACTTGCCTCCCATCAACACACACTTGATGGGGATCAAATGATTTTATGATGGGTGAATAAATAGAGTGTTTTAAAGAGAATAGGATAGCTCCCCAAGGGACGTGCATTATATAGAAATTGCATTTGATTACAAAACGCACACGATGGGATCATCACTTTCTCTATATCTATAACCACACTAGACATGTTAAAAATAGATTCATAAGAGGCAAGAAAAACAAACGAAACACAAAATCCAATGTAAAGATGATTATCAATTCCAATCACATGATGAAAATACCAATTGTCAAGGACAAGAAGTATTTTTGAAATGATACTCATTGGTAGATCACACATATATCCAAGATCATCTTTACCATAAAACGCAAGCAAATGACACTTGTAGAGCTAACATGCCACCTAGGAACAAGATAATTTACAATATCAACACTAAGTGGCAATACGTCAAATGTACACATTTTCTAGGTTTGTAATATGCACATAGCATATTACTCCCCCATAATGTGATAAACAAATAACATTAACAAGTGGCAAATTAAAACCAACAAGAGATGCTTAATGGACCATATAGAATTTGAATTTCTCATGAGTAAGACATACCACATAGACACTAGATAATCTTGAAGCATCAAAACTAAGTGGTATTCCCCATGTATACACATTTATAGGATTGTGAGGTGTGCAAAGAACATCACTCCCCCACAATGGGATAATCCATTAATCTCTCACAAGAGCCAACAAAAATACAGACAAGATGCAAATAGGCTCAATACAAGACTCACATGTACATGATGTGCAAACCAACAAACACATACTTGATTACTCAAGGTAAGCAAGTTGGAGGCACAACATATACAAACGCATGCAAGGTACAAAACCACAACATGCAAAGGGGCAAGCACCTAACAATGTAAACAGTTTAAGTATAAGTTACCATAAGGAGGCACATTGGATATAAGATAGAAACTCGATAATCCAAATGACTTGGCTTGAGATAATATGAATGATGAATACCCCTTAATTCTTCATCAGTATCCAAGTCTCTAATGTCCTCCATAGTCACCTATTGATCAAGTTTGAGCTTGTTGGTCCCCAACTACGTTGGGTCCTAAGAGGTTAATCACAATAGGCTTGGCAACCCAAATGGTTCTTTTCTTGACACCATTTTGAGTACCAACAAACTTGGCAAACACATTGCCAACCTTATACTTCCCAAGGGAATAGATATCATCAATAGTGATTGGGTTGGATAAGTTACCTCTTGTGCAAGACGAGGCGACGTGACCCTTCTCACGACATAAGTAGCAACATCTACCCTTTGCTTTCTTCCCAGTTGATTTCTCACCTCGGGGAGTGTTGGCTTGGGTCTTATTGGGAAGAGGCCTCCCTTCAACTTGTAGTTGAATATGTGATTGAGTTTGTGGCCGCTTCCCTTGTTGCTTGTGACTTTGAGACTTCGTCTTCATAGGGCAAGATCTAACATGGTGCCCTTTAACTTTGCACTTGAAGCAAATGATTTTGGCCGAATTCTTGTCTTGTTCTAGGCCCCTCTTGTTCTTGTTTGAGTTTACTCCAACTCATTTTTGTCATTCGGAGATGTTTGCTCACACAGGACGTTGTTGAGTGTGGTCATCCCTTCATGACACTGTTCCAAGTCTTTCTTCAAAGAAGTGATTTGGGCCTTGAGCTCTTTGATTTCCTATGCACGGTTAGTATCAATGCAAGTACTAGAGGAAGTGTAAGCTTCAATGTTAGAGCAACAAGGCAAGGAAAGTAATTCATCACACGAGGTAGCAACATTATGAGTAGACGAATTACGAAGACTAGCACATGGAAATATAGTAGTTTGACTAGAAGTAGTGCCATTGTCCACATGAGGCTCGCTTGATGTTACCTTGGCGATGATAGCCTCATGAGCTAACTCTTGCACATTATGGGATGTTAGAAGATCGGCATGAGAGCTTGTGAGCATTACATGGTTTTCTTCCAACTTCCCATAATTGCTAGTTAGTAAATCAAGTTGAGCACGTAGCTCAACATTCTCCTTCAATGTTGATACTTCAAATGAGGTAGAGTTAGATGTACAAGTATCATCAACAATATGAGAGGAGTAAGTAGCAAATAGAGACTTCTCATGAGTAGATTGAAGCTCCTCATAGAGCTTAGAGGTTTTGATGAGCTCTCCCTTGACATTATTGCATTCAAGGAGAAGGACCTCAAAATCCCTTTTAAGTTTATCATGAGCAACTTCAATCTCTC
The DNA here is from genome assembly GCF_904849725.1 of Hordeum vulgare subsp. vulgare. NCBI lineage: Eukaryota > Viridiplantae > Streptophyta > Magnoliopsida > Poales > Poaceae > Hordeum > Hordeum vulgare. Next base: position 10,042,116 of record NC_058521.1, read on the forward strand.
CTTTTGAAGATCTTAAGTCTCTACATGCTTGATGACTCTTCTCAAGTTCATGTTCAAGTTGTTCACTTTTAGCTTGTTCATGATTAAGTGAATCATTACAATTTTCAAAGTAAGCAAGAACATCTTGGAATCTTTGAAGAGCGTTTTTTTAGCTTTATGAAGAATTTTACTGATCACACAGATATTTTCAGTCAAGTCATCATCATCATCTTCATCGCAAATATCATCGTTATTGCACAGGGAAGATGATACCTCATTATTACGTCTTGCCACGAGGCACATGTGAACTGGAGGAGTTGATGATGATTCTTTTGGTGAATCAGATTCTTCATTAGTCAAAAGTACTTCATATTTCTTGATTTCCCCTAAATGGTTAGTCATAGAGAAACTAGGGAGAAACAAGATATTTTGAGCAAGAGGACACGAGGAAGCAGGCATATCACCACCGACATTTGTCGAGGAATCTTTAGGTGAAATGCGTGACCTATCAGCACAATAATTTACACTATATGTGGTGCTAGATATGCTCGTGTCCATAGAGGCTATGACATTTTCATCAACATATATTTCTTCACTCACCATGTCATTACCTTGTGAGATTGAAGATGGTGAGGTGTGCAAGCAATCGGATATGGAAGTAGTGGTGGACTCTTTAAGATCGAAAAGAGTGAAGAGCTCATGCACCAACTCCTTCATCATAATACCGTCTTCATCAAGATTGGACCCACCATATATATCTTCAACTTTAGTCCAAACTTCATGAGCTGACTTGCAAGTCGAGATAGACTTAAACACTTCAGGACTTATGGTTTGATGAATGGCAAGAAAAGCCTCACAATCAAGATACATTTCATTAGTAGATGAAGATGCATCATCCTTTTTGTCAGCAATCCCTACAAGAACAATTCGTAAAGTATTTGGGCCCATGGCCCGAAAGTGATGAAGCATAGGAATTCTCCATAGGGTATAATTTGTGCCATCAAAGTCAAAGATGCCATTTTTCACTAATCCAATAGTCGACATCGATACTCTCCAGGCCGTGAAACCTAATTAAAGAGAGACCTAGCTCTGATACCAATTGAAAAGACCTCGATGATGCCTAGAGGGGGGGGGGTGAATAGGCTATTTAAAAACTTCTTCGGATTTGGCTTGAACCTAATGCGGAAATAAACTAATAGGGTACTTGTCAAGCACAAATCCTAAATGCACTAGGCACTGCAACGTGTATCAACAACACGATCTACCAAGATGGACACAATACAGTTACTAACAAGCACAAGTAAGTTACACAAACTTACTTGAGCATATCACACGACAAGTAGGTGAACAACACAAGATACTAGATCACACTATATCAACACGATATATCAAGGGCTGTAAGTATGAACGTGTGGATATAGAGGGTATGCTTGAATGATTAATCTTGTACAAGAAATAGCCAACACAATATAATGAGCACAAACAATATGCAATGTATGTATGCTCAAATAACACAAGTAAACCACAAGTAAGGAGTTAGGGTTAAGGATAACCAAGGTCACTGAGACGAAGATGTATCCCGATGTTCACTTCCTTGGAGGGAAGCTAGTCACCTTTAGAGAGGTGGATGTTACAACGAAGGCACACCAACGCCACGAAGGCTCACCCTATTCTCCCTTTGAGATAACACCACGAAGGCGTTTCTCAACCACTAGTGGTAAGCCTTTGAGGTGGCTTCCAAACCCTCACAATCTTTTCCGGGGGAAATCACACGGATTGATTCCTCTCCGAAGAACTCCTACCGCCTAGGAGTCTCCAACCTCCAAGAGTAACAAGATCACGGGGAATGCTCAAAACTTGCTCAAATCACAAATAGCTTGGGTTGAGAGAAGGAGAGGGAGAAGATCTATCTTTTGATTGGAACAACTCTCAAAGGGGCTCACAAATGCTCTTGGGATCTAAGATTTGGAGTGAGCAAATGTGTGTGAGGTGGAAATGTGTTCTTATGAGGATAAGGCTGTGTTGGGCAGCACTCTCACGAAGTGGGAGGGGGTATTTATAGTGTAGAGAGAAAAAGAGCCGTTGGGGACACTTTAAGTCACACAGGGTTCGGACGTCCGACAGTTGTCGGAAGTCCGGGCGTCCGCGAGGGGCCGGACGTCCGACAGGGGTCGGACGTCCGAGACCTGTAGGCATGACTGGAACTCTTTTGAATTCATCAGCGGCCGGACGTCCGACAGGGGTCGGTCGTCCGAGGCCTGTAGATGTGCCTGAACATATTTGAATTCATCAGCATACGGACGTCCGGAGTGGCCCCGAAGTCCGTGATATACAACACAATTTCTACTGGTGGTGGCTTCCAGATTTCCGATGGGTTTCGGACATCCGGCGCTCGGGCGTCCGGAGGGAGCCGGATTTCCGAGATATAGAACTCAACTTCTACTGGTGCAGGCTTCCGGATTTCCGGGAATTGGCCGGACATCCGGGCCTCGGACGTCCGGAGGGAGCCGGAAGTCCGAGTTATATGGCTCTGATTTCTTTGGTATAGGATTCCGGATTTCCGAACTAGTCGGTCGTCCGGTCCTCGGACGCCCGGAGAAAGCCGGATGTCCGAGGCACTGGTTCTGTTTTCAGATAACAGCAAAACAGTGGAGATGTGGTCTGAGCAGAAAGTGATGATGTAGTTTGAGCAAGTTCATCGCAAAACCTGTGATCCCCTCTTAATAGTGCGGGATCCCTAAGGACTCAAGAATCATAAAAGAGTACTGATGATCCATACTTGAGTGTATACTTTTATTCGCTGATCATCACTCCGCACAACTAACGTCAAAGGAACTGATACCTTTGAGTTAGCCCTTTCACCTAAGCTTGATGTTGTTGTTCCTTCTTGGCTCAAGTTGAAAGCAAGACATGATGAAGTCTTCAAGTAACTTTCCCATACACAATGCGGAAAGCCTAGCTTATGTATTCATCTTCATTTGTCCACCATGTGAACATCCACAAGAATCAAGCATGTAGTGCTCAGGAATGCTTATCTTGATCTTGTCCTGTCCACCATGTGAACATCCACAAGAATCAAGCATGTAGTGCTCAGGAATGCTTATCTTGATCTTGTCCTTGTTAGCACATGAGATTGTCCTTATCAACACATGATCATTGACAATAGTTTCAATGATATATTCATGCTGATCCACTTGAACTTGCACACCACAATCTTGATGACGATCACCACTTGACGTCATCCTTCATGGGTTGTATGAGATCTTCCTTTTGACGCAAGCCCAATGGAAACACACCTAACCCCCACATAGGAGTCTCACAAAGACCATGGGTTAGTACACAAACACGTAATGGACAATGCTTACCATACCATGGGATCACTTGATCCCTCTCGGTACATCTTATACGCTTTGTGTGTTGATCATCTTGATTTATTCTTTGTCTGAGATCTTGATCAACCCAGTGTTTCTATGACCATTCTTTGGATAATACCTTGAATAACATCTTGGTCAACATATAAACTCCTTAAACCCAACAGATGGACTTCAAGAAGTGCCTATGGAAATATCCTATAAATATAACTTAAGGCAACCATTAGTCCATAGGAATTGTCATCAATTACCAAAACCACATATGGAGATATATGCTCTAACAGTGTTTCCATGAATGAGAGTAAATAAAGAAACGCCCAAATTCATGCTAGACATGAATGGCTTAAAAAGGCGTGTTCTCGTGATGAGAATCACGAAGATCTTAAAGTGCTTTGTGTGACTCCTATTGAATCCTTGTTTTATAATGTCAATCCTAATGATGATGGGGCTGGATATGAATCCACTTTGGTTGAAAAACACCCCAATGATTCGGAGTCTATCTACCTTGATGCTAAAAGCACTAAAAGTGGAGTAGAGGATATCAAAACTTTGAGTAGTGATGAAATTACTACTTTGGATTTCAAGGAATTCAATTATGATAGTTGCTCTTTGATTGAATGTATTTCCTTGATGCAATCCATGCTAAACTCTCCATATGCTTATAGCCAAAATAAAGCCTTTACCGATCATATCGTTGGTGCTATGGTGAAATCTCTTGAAGAGAAACTTGAGTTGGAAGTATCTATTCCTAGAAAACTTCATGGTGAGTGGGAACCTACTATCAAAATCAAGATTAAAAACTATGAATGCAATGCTTTGTGTGATTTGTGTGCTAGTGTTTCCGCTATTCCAAAGTCTTTATGTGATGTTCTAGGCTTCAATGAGATTGATGAGTGCTCAATTAATTTGCATCTTGCGGATTCTACTATTAAGAGACCTATGGGAAGGATCAATGACATTCTTATTATTGCAAATAGGAACTATGTTCCCGTAGATTTCATTGTGCTTGATATTGATTGCAATCCGACATGTCCCATCATTCTTGGTAGACCTTTCCTTAGGACTATTGGTGCTATCATCGATATGAAGGAAGGGAATATTAGATTTCAATTTCCATTAAAGAAGGGCATGGAACACTTCCCTAGAAAGAAAATAAGATTGCCTTATTAATCCATGATGAGGGCTACTTATGGTTTGAGCACCAAAGATGACGACACTTGATTCTATCGCCTTATGCCTAGCTAAGGGCATTAAACAATAGCGCTTGTTGGGAGGCAACCCAATGAATTTATCTTTTCTTTTTTGCTTTCTGTTTTGTTGTGTCCACACCATCATAATTATGTTATGATTGTGTTTTTTATGTTTCTTTTTGTGTTTGTGCCAAGTAGAACCTTTATGATCAGTTTTGGGTGATGGTTGTTTGATCGTGCTGAAAAAGACAGAAACTTTGCGCTCACGAAATTATTTTTCATTCCTATCCAGAAAGATCTTTTGAGTTGATTCTTTTTGCTGCTGGTTGATATACAAATTGACCTAATTTTCGTAATTTTGCAGAAATTTTGAGATACCAGAGGTATACGAAGTATACAGATTTCTACAGACTGGTTTGTTTTTGACAGATTCTGTTTTTGTTGTGTTGATTGCTTATTTTGATGAAACTATGGATAGTATCGGGGGGTACTAGCTATGGGAAAGTGCGAATGCAGTAATATAATACCAATATAAATAGAAATTGAGATTACTACAGTACCTAAAGAGGTGATGGTTTGTTTCCTTATGCTAATGATATCACGAGTTTCTGTTTAAGTTTTGTCTTGTGAAGTTTTCAAGTTTTGGGTGATGTTCTCATGGACAATGGGATAAAGAGTGGAAAGAGCTCAAGCTTGGGGATGCCCAAGGTATCCCAAGCCAAATTCAAGGACACCAAAAAGCCTAAGCTTGGGGATGCCCCGGGAAGGCATCTTCTCTTTCGTCTTCAATCCATCAGTAACTTTGCTTGGGGCTATATTTTTATTCACCACATGATATGTGTTTTGCTTGGAGCGTCGTGTATTATAGGAGTCTTTTATTTTTGTTTTGTCACAATCATCCTTGCTGCGCACCTTTTTGAGAGGGACATGCACTCATCGTGAATTTGCTAGAATACTCATTGAGCTTCACTTATATCTTTTGAGTTAGGCAATTTAGCTCACATGTGCTTCACTTATATCTTTTGAGCTAGATAACTTTGCTCTAGTGCTTCACTTATATCTTTTTAAAGCACGGCGGTGTCATATTTTGGAGAAATAAGAACTCTCGATCTTCACTTATATATTTTTGAGAGTGCTCTCTCTAAGTAACTTGGTAATTAGCGTGTGCCATGAAAGAGTCCTAAAGATGGTAGGCATCCAAAGAGGATATAATAAAAACTTCTATATTCAAGTGCATTGATTAGTAAAGAGAAGTTTGATTCCTCTCAATTAGTTTTGAGATATGGATATGGTAATATTAGAGTTATGCTAGTAGGGTATCGTGAATCTAGAAATACTTGTGTTGAGGTTAGTGATTCCCGTAGCATGCACGTATGGTGAACCGCTATGTTAGGAAGTCGGAGCATAATTGATTTATTGATTGTCATCCTTTGTGTTGCGGTCGGTATCGCGCGATGGTTAACACCTACCAACCCTTCCCCTAGGAGTATGCGTTTAGCACTTTGTTTCGATTACTAATAAAACTTTCGCAATAAGTATATGAGTTCTTCATGACTAATGTGAGTCCATGGTATAGATGCACTTTCACCTTCCGCCATTGCTAGGCTCTGTAGTGCCGCGCAACTTTCGCTGGTGCACAAACCCACCATATACCTTCCTCAAAACAGCCACCATACCTACCTATTATGGCATTTTCATAGCCATTCCGAGATATATTACCATGCAACTCCGACCGTTCCGTCTCATGACATGTGCCGTCACTTTCATATTGCCATTGCATGATCGTAAGATAGCTAGCGAGATGTTTGAACGTCATACGCTAAGCTAGATCATTGCACATCCCGGTACACTGCCGGAGGCATTTCCTAAAGAGTCATCATTGCTCTAAGTGTTGAGTTGTAAGTAAATAAAAGTGTGATGATCATCATTATTAGAGCATTGTCCCATGTGAGGAAAAAAAGAGGCCAAAGATGCCCACCAAAAAATGAAATAAAAGAGGCCAAAGAGCCCAAACAAAAAAATGAGAGAAAAAGAGAGAAGGGACAATGCTACTATATTTTTCCACACTTGTGCTTAAAAATAGCACCATGTTCTTCATGATAGAGAGTCTCTCGTTTTCTCTCCTCCATATACTAGTGGGAATTTTCATTATATAACTTGGCTTGTATATTCCAATGATGGGCTTCCACAAAATTTCCCTAGGTCTTCGTGAGCAAGCAAGTTGGGTGTACACCCACTAGTTTTCCTCTTGAGCTTTCGCACAGTTATAGCTCTAGTGCATCGGTTGCATGGTAATCTCTACTCATTCACATTGATATCTATTGATGGAAATCTCCATAGCCCATTGATATGCCGAGTCAATGTGACCATCTCCTCCTTTTTGCCTCACAACCTCCACCACACTCTATTCCACCTATAGTGCTATATCCATGGCTCACGCTCATGTATTGCGTGAGAGTTGAAAAAGTTTGAGAAAGTAAGAGTGTGAAAACAATTACTTGGCCAATACCGGGGTTGTGCATGATTTAAATTCGTTGTGTGGGAATGATGGAGCATAGCCAGACTATATGATTTTGTAGGGATAACTTTCTTTGGCCTTGTTATTTCAAAAGTTCATGATCACTTTGCTAGTATGCTTGAAGTACTATTGTTTTCATGTCAATAGTAAACTATTGTTTTGAATCTTACGGATCTGAACATTCATGCCACAAGAAAGAAGTTACGAAGGACAAATATGTTAGGTAGCATTCCACATCAAAAATTTAGTGTTTATCACTTCCCTACTCGAGGAAGAGCAGGAGCTAAGCTTGGGGATGCTTGCTACGTCTCCAATGTATGTATTATTTTTGATGGTTCCATGCTATTATCTTGTCAACTTTGGATGTTTTTTATGCATGAATATGCTATTTTAGGACTAACCTATTAACTCAGTGCCAAGTGCCAGTTCCTGTTTTTTCCGTGTTTTTGACCCTTTTCAGAGAAGAATATTAAACGGAGTCCAAACGGAATAAAACCTTCGGCATGATTTTTTCCGTAACAGAAGATACGCAGGGAACTTGAGAACCAAGGCAAAGGACCCCGGGGGAGGTCACAAGCCCCCTAGCCGCGGCCTAGGGGGGGGGGGGGCTACCAGGCATGTGGGCCCCACGTGGCTCCTTTGCCCTACTTCTTCCACCTATAAATTCCCTAAAAATCCAGAATCACCAGAGAGAGCCACGAAAATACTTTTCCGCTGCCGCAAGCTTCTATCTCCGCAAGATCCCATGTCAGGACCGTTCTGGTGCCCTGCCGGAGGGGGATTCAGACACGGAGGGCTTCGCCATCAACACCATTGCCTCTCCGATGATGCGTGAGTAGTTCACCACAGACCTTCGGGTCCATAGCTAGTAGCTAGATGGCTTCTTCTCTCTCTTGGATCTTCAATACAAAGTTCTCCATGATCTTCATGGAGATCTATCCGATGTAACCTTCTTTTGCGGTGTGTTTGTCGAGATCCGATGAATTGTGGATTTATGTTCAGATTATCTATGAATATTATTTGAGTCTCCTCTGATCTCTTATATGCATGATTTCATATCCTTGTAATTCTCTTCGAGTTGTGGGTTTCGTTTGGCCAACTTGATCTGTAATTCTTGCAATGGGAGAAGTGCTTGTATTTGGGTTCATACCGTGCGGTGTCCTCACCCAGTGACAGAAGGGGTAGCGAGGCACGCATCATGTTGTTGCCATCAAGGGTAAAAAGATGGGGTTTATATCTATTGCATGAATTTATCCCCCTACATCATGTCATCTTGCTTAAGGCGTTACTCTGTTTGCTATGAACTCAATACACTAGATGCATGCTAGATAGCGGTCGATGTGTGGAGTAATAGTAGTAGATGCAGAAAGTATCGGTCTACTTGTCTCGGACGTGATGCCTATATGTATGATCATCGCCTTAGATATCATCATGACTTTGCGTGATTCTATCAATTGCTCGACAGTAATTTGTTCACCCACCGTAATACTTGCTATCATGAGAGAAGCCTCTAGTGAACACTATGGCCCCCGGGTCTACTTCACATCCTATTTACAGTTCCACAAAATTACTTTGTTGCACTTTTCACCTTCAGATCTCACCTTGCAAATAATCGTGAAGGGATTGACAACCCCTTTATAGCGTTGGGTGCAAGTTTGTTTGTTTTTGCGCAGGTACATTGATGCATCATCTTGATACTCCTAATGGAGTGATACCTTGGTTCTCAAACTGAGGGAAATACTTACTGCTGCTGTGCTGCATCACCCTTTCCTCTTCAAGGGAAAAACCAACGCAAGCTCAAGAGGTAGCATATAACACAATGTTTGAGGGTCCCGGGTCGATTTTTGATGCACCATGAACCGTGTGCACGGCTATCGAGACGTCACAAAAACTCATTGTTTTTGTCATTTTGGGCGAGTTTCCTCGGCTATAACGCACTGTTCTGGGTCCCGGGTCGATTTTTGATGCTGCATGAACCTTGTGTACAGCTATCGAGACTCGCATAAACTCGTTGTTTTTGTTGTTTCGGGCAAGCTTCATGGGCTATAGCGCACTGTCCTCGGTCCCGGGTCAATTTTTTATGCTCCATGAACCGTGTGCACGACTATGGAGACATAGCAAAAACTCCTTGTTTTTGTGGGTTTGGGCTAGTTTTGTGGGCTATAGCGCACTGTTTTGGGGTCCCGCGTCGATTTTTGATGCCCCGTGAATCCTGTGCACGATAATCGAGACATCACAAAAACTCGTTGTTTTATCATTTTGGGACAGTTTCGTAGGCTATAGCGCACTGTTTTGGGGTCACGGGTTGATTTTTATGCTCCATGAATCGTGTGCATGTCTATAGAGACGTCACGAAAACTCGGTGTTTTGTTGTTTCGGGCCAATTTCGTGGGGTATAACACACTGTCTTAGGGTCCCGGGTCGATTTTTGATGCTCCGTGAACCATGTGCACGGCTATCGAGATGTCACAAAAACTCGATGTTTTTGTCATTTCGGGCCAGTTTCCTAGGCTACAGCGCACTGTATTGGGACCTGGGTTGATTTTTGATGCCCCATGAACCTTATGCACAACTACCGAGACGTCGCATAAACTCGTTGTTTTTGTGGTTTCGCGCAAGTTTCGTGGGGTGTTTTGGGTTCCCGGGTCGATTTTTGATGCACCATGAACCATGTGCACGACTACCGAGACGTAGCAAAAACTCATTTTTTGTCATTTCGTGCCAATTTGGTGAGCTATAACGCACTATTTTTGGGTTCCGGGTCGATTCCTGATGCTCGACGAACTGTCTGCATGGCTATCGGGACGTCCCAAAATCACGTTGTTTTTGTCGTTTGGGGCCAATTTCGTGGGCTATAACACACTGTTTTAGGGTCCCGGGTCAATATTTGATGCTCCATGAACCATGTGCATGGCTATCGAGGCGTTGTAAAAACTCATTGTTTAGTGGTTTCACGCCAGTTTCATGGGCTATAACGCAGTGTTTTGGGGTCTCGGGTTTATTTTTTATGCTCCATGAACCTGTGCACAGCTATCGAGATGTCGCAAAGACTCGTTGGTTTTGTCGTTTGGGGCTAGTTTCGTGGGCTATAGCGCACTGTTTTGGGGTCCCGGGTCGATTTTTTATGCTCCATGAACGTTGTGCACCGCTATAGAGACGTCGCGAAAATCGTTGTTTGTGTCGTTTCTCGCAAGTTTCTTGGGTGCACTGATTTGGGGTTCCGGGTCAACTTTTTATACTTCATGAACCGTGTGCACGGCTATCGAGACATCACAAAAACTAGTTGTTTTTGTCATTTGGAGCGAGTTTCGTGGGCTGTAACGCACTGTTTTGGGGTCCCAGGTCAATTTTTTATGCTCCAAGAACCTTGTGCACGGCTATCGAGACATCGCAAAAAATCGTTGTTTTTGTCATCTCGGGCCAGTTTCATGGGCTATAACACACTGTTTTAGGGTCCCGGGTCGATTTTTGATGCTCCATGAACCCTCTGCACGGCTATCGAAATGTCCGAGGAACTCGTTGTTTTTGTCATTTCAGGCTAGTTTCGTGGGTTATAGCGCAGTCTTTTGGGGTCCCGGGTTATTTTTGATGCTGCATGAACCCTGTGCACGACTATAGAGATGTCACACAAACTCATTATTTTGTCCTTTCGGGCCTGTTTCGTGGTTATAAGCGCACTATTTTGGGGTCCCGGGTCGATTTTTGATGCTCCATGAACCCTGTGCATGGATATTGGGACGTCCCAAAAACATGTTGTTTTTGTCGTTTCGGGGAAGTTTCCTGGGTTATAGCGCACTGTTTTGGGGTGCCGAGTTGATTTATGATGCTCCATGAACCGTGTGCACGACTATCGGGACTTCGCGAAAACTCAGTGTTTTGTCGTTTCGGGCCTATTTCGTGGGGGCTATATCGCATTGTTTTGCGGTCCCGAGTCGATTTTTGATGCTACATGAACCGTGTGCATTGCTATTGAGACGTTGCAAAAACATGTCGTTTTAGTCGTTCGGGCTTGTTTTGTGGGTTGTAGCGCACTCTTTTGGGGCCCCGGGGCGATTTTTATGCTCCATGAACCGTGTGCACACCTATAGAGATGTCGCAAAAATTCGGTATTTTGTCATTTCGGGTCAGTTTCGTGGGATATAACACAATGTTTGAGGGTCCCGTGTGGATTTTTGATGCACCATGAACCGTGCGCATGGCTATTGAGACGTCACAAAAACTCGTTGTTTTCGTCATTTTGGGCGAGTTTCCTCGGCTATAGCGCACTGTTTTGGGTCCCGGGTCGATTTTTGATGCTCCATGAACCCTGTGTACGACTATCGAGACATCGCATAAACTCGTTGTTTTTGTGGTTTCGGGCTAGTTTCGTGGGCTATAACGCACTATTCTAGGTCCCGAGTCGATTTTTTATGCTCCAAGAACCGTGTGCACGACTATCGAGACATAGCAAAACTCGTTGTTTTTGTGGTTTTGTGCCAGTTTCGTGGGCTATAGCGCACTGTTTTGGGGTCCCGGGTCGATTTTTGATGCCCCATGAATCCTGTGCATGATTATCGAGACATCTCAAAAACTCGTTGTTTATCGTTTCGGGACAATTTCGTAGGCTATAACGCACTGTTTTGGGGTCCCGGATTGATTTTTTATGCTCCATGAATCCTGTGCACGGCTATAGAGACGTCGCAAAAACTCGGTGTTTTTTCGTTTCGGGCCAGTTTCGTGGGGTATAACACACTGTATTAGGGTCCGAGGTCGATTTTTGATGCTCCATGAACCGTGTGCACGGCTATCGAGATGTCACTAAAACTCGATGTTTTTGTTATTTCGGGCCAGTTTGCTAGGCTATGGCGCACTGTATTGGGACCTGGGTCGATTTTTGATGCCCCATGAACCTTATGCACAGATACCGAGACGTCGCATAAACTCGTTGTTTTTGTGATTTCGGGCAAGTTTCGTGGGGTGTTTTGGGTTCCCGGGTCGATTTTTGATGCACCATGAACCATGTGCATGACTATCGAGACGTAGCAAAAACTCGTTGTTTGTCATTTCGTGCCAATTTCGTGAGCTATAGCGCACTATTTTTGGGTCCCGGGTCGATTCTTGATGCTCAACGAACTGTGTGCATGGCTATCGGGACGTCCCAAATCATGTTGTTTTTGTCGTTTCGGGCCAGTTTCGTGGGCTATAACACACTGTTTTAGGGTCCCGGGTCAATTTTTGATGCGCCATGAACCATGTGCATGGCTATCGAGACGTTGTAAAAACTCATTCTTTAGTGGTTTCACGCCAGTTTCGTGGGTTATAACGAGTGTTTTGGAGTCCCGGTTGATTTTTATGCTCCATGAACCCTGTGCACACCTATCGAGATGTCGCAAAGACTCCTTGTTTTTGTCATTTCGGGCTAGTTTCGTGGGCTATAGCGCACTGTTTTGGGGTCCCGGGTCATTTTTGATGCTCCATGAACCCTGTGCACGACAATAGAGACGTCACAAAAACTCGTTGTTTTGTCCTTTCGGGCCTGTTTCGTGGTTATAAGCGCACTATTTTGGGGTCCCGGGTCGATTTTTGATGCTCCATGAATCGTGTGCATGGATATTGGGATGTCCCAAAAAACGTTATTTTGTCGTTTCGGGGAAGTTTCCTCGGTTATAGCGCACTGTTTTGGGGTCCCGGGTCAATTTTTGATGCTCCATGAACCGTGTGCACGGCTATCGGACTTCACGAAAACTCGGTGTTTTTGTCGTTTCGGGCTTGTTTCATGGGCTATAGCGCATTGTTTTGCGGCCCCGAGTCGATATTTGATGCTCCATGAACCTTCTGCACGGCTATAGAGACGTTGCAAAAACATGTTGCTTTTGTCGTTCGGGCCAGTTTCGTGGGTTGTAGCGCACTCTTTTGGGCCGTGGGACCTTTTTATGCTCCATGAACCGTGTGCACACCTATAGAGATGTCGCAAAAATTCGGTATTTTTTCATTTCGTGCCAGTTTCGTGGGTTATAACACAATGTTTGAGGGTCCCGGGTCCATTTTTGATGCATCATGAACCGTGCGCACGGCTATCGAGACGTCACAAAAACTCATTGTTTTTGTCATTTTGGGCGAGTTTCCTCGGCTATAGCGCACTTATTTGGGTTCCGGGTCAAATTTTGATGCTCCATGAACCTTGTGTACGGCTATCGAGACGTCGCATAAACTCGTTTTTGTCGTTTCAGGCCAGTTTCGTGGGCTATAGCGCGATTTTGTGGGTCCCGGGTAGATTTTTTATGCTCCATGAACCGTGTACACGACTATCGAGACATAGCAAAAACTACTTTTTTTTCTGGGTTTGGGCTAGTTTTGTGGGATTATAGCACACTCTTTTGGTGTCCCGGGTCGATTTTTTTATGCCCCATGAATCCTGTGCACGATTATCGAGGCATCACAAATACTCGTTATTTTACCGTTTCGCGACAGTTTCGTAGGCTCTAGCGCACTGTTTTGGGGTCCCGGGTTGATTTTTTATGCTCCATGAATCTTGTGCACGGCTATAGAGACGTCGCAAAAACTCGGTGTTTTCTCGTTTCGGGCCAGTTTCGTGGGGTATAACACACTGTATTAGGGTCCCGGATCGATTTTTGATGCTCCATGAACCGTGTGCACGGCTATCGAGATGTCACAAAAACTCGATGTTTTTGTCATTTTGGGCCAGTTTCCTAGGCTATAGCACAGTGTATTGGGACCTGGGTTGATTTTTGATGCCCCATGAATCTTATGCACAGCTACCGAGACATCGCATAAACTCGTTGTTTTAGTGGTTCGGGCAAGTTTCAAGGGGTGTTTTGGGTTCCCGGGGCGATTTTTGATGCACCATGAACCATGTGCACGACTATCGAGACGTAGCAAAAACTCATTGTTTGTCATTTCGTGCCAATTTCGTGAGCTATAGTGCACTATTTTTGGGTCCCGGGTCGATTCTTGATGCTCAACGAACTGTGTGAATGGCTATCGGGACGTTCCAAAATCACGTTGTTTTTGTCGTTTCAGGCCAGTTTCGTGGGCTATAACACACTGTTTTAGGGTCCCGAGTCAATTTTTGATGCTCCATGAACCATGTGCATGGCTATCGAGACGTTGTAAAAACTCATTGTTTAGTGGTTTCATGCCAGTTTCGTGGGCTATAACGCAGTGTTTTGGGGTCCTCGGTTGATTTTTTATGCTCCATGAACCCCATGCACAGCTATTGAGATGTCACAAAGACTCGTTGTTTTGTCGTTTGGGCCAGTTTCGTGGGCTATAGTGCACTGTTTTGGGGTCCCGGGTCAATTTTTTATGCTCCATGAACCCTGTGCACGGCTATAGAGACGCCGCGAAAACTCGTTGTTTTTGTCGTTTCTCGCGAGTTTCTTGGGTGTACTGATTTGGGGTTCCGGGTCAATTTTTTATGCTTCATGAACCGTGTGCACGGCTATCGAAACGTCACAAAAACTCGTTGTTTTTGTCATTTCGAGCCAGTTTCGTGGGATGTAACACATTGTTTTGGGGTCCCGGGTCAATTTTTTATGCTCCAAGAACCTTGTGAACGGCTTTCGAGACATCACAAAAACTCGTTGTTTTTGTCATCTCGGGCCAGTTTCATGGGCTATAACACACTGTTTTAGGGTCTCGGGTCGATTTTTGATGCTCCATGAACCATGTGCATGGCTATCGAGAGTTCGAGACGTTGCAAAAACTCCATGTTGTGTGGTTTTGGGCCAGTTTCGTGGGCTATAGTGCACTGTTTTGGGGTCCCGGGTCGATTTATTATGCTCCATGAACCCTGTGTACGGCTATCGAGACGTGCGAAAAACTCGGTGTTTTTGTCATTTCGGGCCAGTTTCGTGGGCTATAGCGCACTGTTTTAGGGTCCTAGGTCGATGTTTGATGCTCCATCAACTGTGTGCAGGGCTGCTACTACAACAAAAGACCTTCCAATGGCGCTAGAAATAGGTGTGTCGACGGCACCAGGAATCCTTCTGCTACGGCTACGCCTTAAGGGACTTCCTAGGCAAATATGCAAAGGATTTCCCCCGTGGCCTTGGAGCCTTGCGTTGGTGTTCCCTTGAAGCGGAAAGGGTCATGTAGCGTAGCGGTGGTAAGTATTTCCCTCAGTTTGAGAACCAAGGTATCGATCCACTGAAGGAGTATCACAAGAGCCTGCTCAAACACAAAAAGCTTGCTCCCAACGCTATGAAGGGGTTGTCAATCCCTTATAGATTGTTCGCCAAGTGAGAATAGAAAGCAACAAAGTAACAAAGCAAAGTAAAAGCAAAAGTGGAAATGATAGATGTGAATAGACCCGGGGGTCGTAGTGTTTACTAGTGGCTTCTCTCATGAAAGCAAGTAGACGGTGGGTGAACAAATTACTGTCGAGCAATTGATAGAACCGCGCAAAGTCGTGACGTCATCTATGGCAATGATTATATCTATAGGCATCACGTCCAAAACAAGTAGACCGATACTTTCTGCATCTACTACTATTACTCCACACGTCGATCGCTATCCAGCATGCATCTAGTCTATTAAGTCCAACAGAACAGAGTAACGCCTTAAGCAAGATGACATGATGTATATAGACAATCTCATATCTACGATAGAGCCCACCTTGTTACCCTTGATGGCAACCACACGATGTGTGCCTTGCTTCCCCTACTGTCACTCGGAAAGGTCACCACACGGTAAGAACCCAAAACCAAGCACTTCTCCCATTGCAAGAATCATAGATCTAGGTTGCCAAACAAAACCCAAGACTCGGAGAGACTTACAAGGATATCAAATCATGCATATAAGAAATCAGCAAAGACTCAAATATATATCATAGATAATCTGATCACAAATCCACAATTCATCAGATCTCGACAAACACACCGCCAAAGAAGATTACATCGGATAGATCTCCATGAAGATCATGGAGAACTTTGTATTGAAGATCCAAGAGAGAGAAGAAGCCATCTAGCTACTAACTACGGACCCGTAGGTCTGAAGTGAACTACTCATGAGTCTTTGGAGGGGCGATGATGATGATGATGATGAAGCCCTCCAACTCCAAAGTCCCCTCCGGCAGGGCACCGGGAAGGGTCTCCAGATGAGATCTCGCGGAAACGGAAGCTTGAGGCGGCGGAAAAGTATTTTCGTGGATCCCTTGATTTTTTCCTGATTTTTAGGGAATATATAGGCGCAAGATCTGGGTCAGGGGGGCGCCAAGGAGGCCACAAGCCTTCCCACCGCCGCCCCCTGGTGGCGGAGTGGGGGCTTGTGGGCTCCCTGTAGCCCTCCTGGCTTGGCCCACAAGCCCCGTGATCTTCTTCCGTTCGGGAAAAAATCATTTCGGTTTTATTCCGTTTGGAATCCGTTCCAAAATCAGATCTGAAAAGAGCCAAAAACATAGAAAAAACTAGAACTGACACTTGGCACTGAATTAATAAGTTAATCCCAAAAAAAGATATAAAAGGTACATAAAACATCCAAAGATGACAAGATAACAACATGAAACCATCAAAAATTATAGATACGTTTGAGACGTATCAAGCATCCCCAAGCTTAACTCCTGCTCGTCCTCGAGTAGGGAAGTGATAAAGAATGAATTTTTGATGCTTTCATGCTACCTAGCATAGATGTCCTTTGTAACTCCTCTTATGTGATGTGCATGTTCAGATCCATTAGATTCAAAACAATAGTTTGCTATTGACATGGAAACAATAATAATTTAAGCAAACTAGCAAGGTAATCATGAACTTTCAAAATAACAAGGCCAAAAGAAAGTTATCCCTACAAAAGTATATAGTCTGGCTATGCTCTATCATCATTGCACAACGAATTTAAATCATGCACAACCCCGGTATGGCCAAGTAATTGTTTCACACCTTTACTTTCTCAAACCTTTTCAACTCTCACGCAATACATGAGCGTGAGCCATGGTTATAGCACTATAGATGGTGTGGAGTGTGGTGGAGGTTGCAAGACAAAAAAGGAGAAGATGGTCACATTAACTAGGCATATCAATGAGCTGTGGAGATGCTCATCAATAGATATCAATGTGAATGAGTAGGGATTGCCATACAAATGATGCACTAGAGCTAAGAGTATGTGAAAGCTCTTAAAGAAAACTAGTGGGTGTGCATTCAACTTGCTTGCTCATGAAGACCTAAGGAAATTTTGAGGAAGCCTATCATTGGAATATACAAGCCAAGTTATATAATGAAAATTTTCCACTAGCTATATGGTGGTGACAAAACGAGAGACTCTCAATCATGAAGATCATGGTGCTTAATATGCACAAGTGTGAAAAAAGTGGTAGCATTGTCCCTTCTATCTTTTCCTCTCATCATTTTATTTTTATTTTTTTGGTGGGTTATTTGGCCTCTTTTATTTATTTATTTTGGTGCTTCTTTGGCCTCTTTTACTTACTCACATGGGACAATGCTCCATCAATGATGATCATCACACTTTGAACTCAAAACTTAGAGCAACTATGACTCTATATGGATTGCCTTCGGTAGTGTACCGTGGCAATGATCTAGCATGGCATAGACATTAATGGAAACATCATGCTAGCTATCTTACGATCATGCAATGGCAATGTAGACGTGACGGCACATGTCATGGTGGTAGTTGCATGGCAATATATCTCGGAATGACTTTAAAAAAGCCATAGTAGGTTGGTATGGTGGCTGTTTTGAGGGAGGCTAATGGTGGGTTTGTGCACCTGCGAAAGTTGCACGACACTAAGAAGATAGTGATGGTGGAAGGTGAAAGTGCATCTAAACCATGGACTCAACATTAGTCATGAAGAACTCATATACTTGTTGCAAAAGTTTTATTAGTAATCGAAACAAACCATTCAACGCATACTCCTAGGGGAAGGGTTGGTAGGTATAAACCATCGCGCGATCCCGACCGCCACGCAAAGGATGACAATCAATAGACTAATCATGCTCAGATTTCATCACATAGAGGTTCACCATACGTGCATGCTACGGGAATCACTAACTTCAACACAAGTATTTCTAGATCCACAACACCTTACTAGCATAACTTCAATATTACCAAAACCACAACTCAAAACTAATTGAGATGAATCAAACCTCTCTAACTATTCAATGCACATGAAGGTGGAAGTTTTCGTATCCCTTTGGATAACTACCCCTTTTGAGACTACTTTCAAAGCATAGATCAACTACCAAGCCACGCACCGCTGTGCTCTAAAAGATATAAGTGAAGCACATGTGAGCTGAATTATCTACCCAAAGATATAAGTGAAGCTCCACAAAATCACGGTGAGTGCATGTCTCTATCTCTAGATGTGCAGCAAGGATGATTGTGACACAACAAAAATAAAATACTCCGACGATACAAGACGCTCCAAGCAAAAACACATAACATGTGGTGAATAAAAATATAGCCCCAAGTAACGTTACCGATGGATTGAAGACGAGAGAGGGGATGCCTTCCCGGGGCATCCCCAAGCTTAGGCGTTTATGACATCCTTCAATCTCTTGGGGTGCCTTGGGCATCCCCAAGCTTGAGCTCTTGCCACTCTTTATTTATTTGTCCATAAGAACTTCACCCAAAACTTGAAAACTTCACAACACGAAACTTAAACAGAAACTCATGATAACATTAGTATGAGAAAGCAAACCACCACTTCCTTAGGTACTGTAGCAAACTTAAATTCTACTTATGCTGATGTTGGGTTATTGTATTTTCAATCTTCCATGGCTAATACCCCCCGATACTATCTATAGTTTCATCAAAATAAGCAACCAACACAACAAAAACATAATCTGTTAACAGCAGATCAGTCTGTAGCAATATGTATATTTCGTATACTTCTGGTACTCCAAAATTTCTGAACAATTACGACAGTCTGAAGGATTTGTGTAGAAATCATTAGCAAAAAGAATCAACTCAAAATCTCTTACAGAAAAAATATGAAAATTCTTTTCGTGAGCATAAAGTTTCTGTCTTTTCCAGCATGACCAAACGATCATCCCCAAGTCTAATCATAACGGTTTTGTTTGGCACAAACGCAAAAAGAAACACAAAAAACACAATCATAATAGAATTATGAAAGTGTGGAAAACACAAAACAGAAAGAGAAAGGATAGATTCGTTGGGTTGCGTCCCAACAAGCGCTTTTGTTTAACGCCCTTAGCTAGTCAAAAGGTGATGGAATCACATATAGTCATCTTTGGTGCTCAAACCATAAGTAGTGTGATCATTTATCATCTTAAGATCTTCATCTTTATTGGATGACTCACCACTAGCTTTAGGAACAAAAACAGACTTGACGGTCCTTTTGAGAGTGAGATTTGGAGTATTTTGCACAGCGGCAAAAGCGGAACCCAAGTTGGTTATGACATCTTCTAATTTGCCAATTCTAGAAGAATCATTAACTATAAGTTCCGTCTCCCTTAATTTTTCAAAAAAAATTCCCACTTTGGATCCGTACTGAGTAATTTGATTGTGAATCTTTCTATCCAAACCCTCAATAAGTTCAACTGTGGCAATTTTGCTTTCAATAGCGTCAAGCCTTTGCATCACGTGTTCCAAGGTCAAGGTAGTTCCATTAACCATGAGAGGGGGTGAACCTACCAAATTCATGATAGCTCTATAGGAGTCAACAGTATGGCTCCCCAGTAAATTCCCGCCTACAATGGTGTCAAGGATATACCTATTCCAAGGAGAAATCCCAACATAGAAACTGCGAAGGAGGACGACAGTGGATTGCTTACGAATAGATCTACTTTGAGCATTGCAAATCCTGTACCAAGCGTCCTTTAAATTTTCTTCCTCATTCTGCCTGAAATTGAGAACTTCATTCTCAGTGGTGTCATTTGGAGTGGTGGGTCTAGCCATTGATAGACTATCTCACACACAAACGAGCAGGAAGAGAGAGTGCAATGGGCAAAAGAGAACGACAAATGAGAAAGGCAAATGAAAACGGCAAATGTGAAGTGGGGGAGAGGCAAACGAGAGGCAACTAGCAAAAAAAGTAAATGCAAGAGATGAGTTTGTGAGACCTACTTGGATAGATCTCTCCTCCCCAGCAACGGCGCCAGAAATACTTCTGCTACTTCAACAAAAGACCTTCCAATGGCGCCAGAAATAGGTGTGTCGACGGCACCAGGAATCCTTCTGCTACGGCTACGCCTTAAGGGACTTCCTAGGCAAATATGCAAAGGATTTCCCCCGTGGACTTGGAGCCTTGCGTTGGTGTTCCCTTGAAGCGGAAAGGGTGATGTAGCGTAACGGTGGTAAGTATTTCCCTCAGTTTGAGAACCAAGGTATCGATCCACTGAAGGAGTATCACAAGAGCCTGCACAAACAGAAAAAGCTTGATCCCAACGCTATGAAGGGGTTGTCAATCCCTTATAGATTGTTCGCCAAGTGAGAACTGAAAGCAACAAAGTAACAAAGCAAAGTAAAAGCAAAAGTGGAAACGATAGATGTGAATAGACCCGGGGGCCGTAGTGTTTACTAGTGGCTTCTCTCATGAAAGCATGTAGACGGTGGGTGAACAAATCACTGTCGAGCAATTGATAGAACCGCGCAAAGTCGTGACGTCATCTATGGCAATGATTATATCTATAGGCATCACGTCCAAAACAAGTAGACCGATACTTTCTGCATCTACTACTATTACTCCACACGTCGACCGCTATCCAGCATGCATCTAGTCTATTAAGTCCAAAAGAACAGAGTAACACCTTAAGCAAGATGACATGATGTAGATAGACAATCTCATATCTACGACAGAGCCCACCTTGTTACCCTTGATGGCAACCACACGATGTGTGCCTTGCTGCCCCTACTGTCACCCGGAAAGGTCACCACACGGTAAGAACCCAAAACCAAGCACTTCTCCCATTGCAAGAATCATAGATCTAGTTGGGCAAACAAAACCCAAGACTCGGAGAGACTTACAAGGATATCAAATCATGCATATAAGAAATCAGCAAAGACTCAAATATATATCATAGATAATCTGATCACAAATCCACAATTCATCGGATCTCGACAAACACACCGCCAAAGAAGATTACATCGGATAGATCTCCATTAAGATCATGGAGAACTTTGTATTGACACTACAAGTAATAAGCTCGTTTATGACAAAAAATAATGAAGGCGGTTTTATTGGTCATAGATCTATGACTAAAATATACAAATATATCATGACGTGTCTAAGAGGGTCCAAATCCTAGAAAATTTTGACCATCTCTACCAAGAAGGTCATGATTTCATTGCACAAAATGGTCACTGGCATGTGTAGCTCTATTTATGCCCGCATTGTAGGTCCTTCATGACAAAATTAACAGGGTCATAGGCTTAAATAGAGGTGACTGGGCAAACAACTCGTAAATTTCGCCTACGTGTCTTGTATAGGTGTCGACAAGGCCACAAAGTATAAGTACGTTGACAGGTCGGAATTTATATTTTCTAGATTGCCCTCAATATTTTTGGGAACTATTTCCTACCCAAATCATTGCCTCATGGAAAAGTTTAGCTCTATTTGCCTATTAAATTTTCCTCAACAAATTTGCAAAGTTTTATAATTTCAGTTTGTGAAGCAACTATATTTTATATTGCTTTATAATTGCTGAAAAATTACCAGGGCATGACACCGCCCATAAAACCTTCCTTTATATGACCAAATTATCATCCTCCTCAAAATTGCAGCTCAATAAACTGATCAATGTGAGCCCAGCTTCAATTTCTTTTTTGTAGCCAGATTTAATAGATACTTTTCTATGTAAAATGATTTTTGGAAAAAAACATGAGCAAACTATGAGACAACTATACTTTAAATTGGCCTCACTTTCAACTGAATGGGCGGAAAAAATCATGTGCTTTATTCTTATTGGTGGAGGTACCTGTGACACGGATCGATGACATGGCATCCATCCGTCCGTCCAACCATTTCTACATTTATTCATCCCACATCCATCCATTTTATATCTAAAGAAAAGGAGAAAAGAAAAAGAAAAAGAACCCTCGCTCATTTCTCTCTCGGTATCTCCCACGAGAGGGAGAGCCAACCCACAAGCACCTGCTCGCGTCTCTCTCCTTCGCCGCCCCACCTTCCACCGTGCCCGTGTCTAGCTAGGGTTTCTGCTACCATCCTACCAATTCGCCTCGATCCGCCAGATCTGGCGATGGCGAGGCTAGAGGTGCCCGGATCCGGCACTGGTAAGCCCCTCCCCTCCTTCTTCATGCACCATCTTCTCCTCCCCTCCCCCACATCACCTCATCTCGTGTTCATCTTCAACATCTCATGCCATGGGCGTGGATGTGACAACGACGACAACAGGAAGGGAGTAATAGCTAGCTCGTCGGCATGCATGTGCTTCACTCCATGCCGCTCCATCGAGCTGGCCGGACGGCGGAGGCGCAAGACCTAGGGTTTGTGGTTGCTTTGACCCACGCTGGCCACGGATCTCCGGCAAGTAGGACGACAATGATATCGACAGGATCCTCAAATGGCTTTCATCCACCTCGCGCTGCAGGGAGGGGTCGGTCATCTCCTCGGACGAGGGGATAAGTTCCCCACCCTGGCAGTCGATCCCGACCGCCAGTACTTTAGTGGCCTCCTCCACTGGCGTCTGTGCGATGGCGCCCGACGCCATGTAGGTTGCGTCAGCTGCTTCAGGTAGAACTTCTTGTGTATGTTGGGTTTATTAAAAGGTTGACCTAGTACAATAGCTATTTCAGGTTGGATGTACCTGCAATTACACTAAAAGTTCCATTGTTAGGTGATTCTACCTGTTAAGTTAGTATCATGTTTGGATCTATGCACAAATTTCACAAGTTTGGATGCATCATAGAACTTGTGGTGATTTTGTTTAGATTGCAGGAAGTTGGAACACAAGTATTGAGATTGTTCACTAAATTCAAATCATTCGCCTAAAATTGTTTGCCTGAAGTTCACCTGAAACTTGTTGGCATTATTTTTATTCTAGGATAAGATGAACCAGCTCGTTATTTGTTTGGTGATTATACCGGATACTTGTTCTTTTTCTTCAGAAATATGTTGTGGTTCCTTGTAGAATAAATAAGTAACCAATACAGTAATCTTGTAAAAGTACAATTCTTTGAATTATTGTTTTCCTGTTGTAAAATTACCTATTTGTTGTTTCCCCGTTGTTGTCCTCGCGGGGGCGCCCGACATTAGGCATGCCATGGATGTGACGGACCTGCTGCCACCGGATGTCTTCCACGAGCTGCT
Organism: Hordeum vulgare subsp. vulgare; assembly: GCF_904849725.1. Lineage (NCBI taxonomy): Eukaryota > Viridiplantae > Streptophyta > Magnoliopsida > Poales > Poaceae > Hordeum > Hordeum vulgare. The sequence goes on from NC_058521.1 coordinate 10,065,414, forward strand.
CCTGTCGTTGATCCTCATCAACTTCACATGTTTTCTGTTGTTGCTGTAGGTGAGACAATTTCCTTTATTTTTGGCTTGTTGTTGCTGTAGGTGAGACAATTTCCTTTATTTTTGGCTTCTTGCTCTTGTCAACAGCATATGTGATGACATTGTAACTACTCTAGTTTGGGTGTGATTCGATAAAACCTATATGGTTCGTGGTTAAGGAGATTGGTGTAGCCTTTGGAGTTGTAAAAGCTATGTGGTTTTACTAGTCGTTGGTATTGTACTTAGCAGCTTTAAAATTCCGAGACATGACATCATGTATTGTTTTCCTTTGCTTATTTATAACATATGCTTGTCCTTATTATTTTCATGTGTTCTGCAATCATATAGTTTTCCTTTGCTTTTTTATAATGTATGCTTGTTGTATGTGCTTTCGCTCGCAATTTATTAGAGCATATGCTTGTTGTGTATCATTGATCCATGGAATATAGTAATTCATATGGTTCACAAATTGCAGGAGAAAATCATTCTAAACACCTACCAAAATTCTTTGCTAGGATAGAAAATAAAATTCTCATTGACACACAGTAGTGCTACTATTCTAATAACATTCTGATTACCCAGAGTAGACATAAATTAGTTCCTCAGAAGTGGAAGTTTTTCTTTATGCTTCTAACATTCTGATTTCCCATGCATGCTTATTTAAAATGGCTTCTAACATTCTTTATGCTTATTTACTCATGCATGCCCCTCGTGTTGACTATTTTTTCTCCTATGTAACTAAATTCATGTAGTGAATCTTTGCTTATGTAAGGGTTTCAATACTTTCCCAACTCAGCTCTTCACTGATGGTTGCTCAATGCTCGATCATCGCATGATACTCTGTCTTTTATTCTGATTGTTCCTGATTAGTAAAATGGAGCAGGAGTTCCCTGGTTCCAACAGAAAAAACTAGATCAATTTCAGAATTAAATTCCCTTGAACCTTGTGTGAATAAACATCCACCTTATGAAAAAAGAATGCAAATCACATTGTAATTTTATGTTCTGGGTCTAAGCAAAAAAAAATACATTGTTCTAGCAAATCACATTTTTATTTTATGTTCTGAGTCTACAAATATATTATAATGTTCTTAAAACAGAATATTATAATGGCATGTTGTGACTGTCTTTCACATCACATAGCTCTGTCAAGCATGATGTATTTGTCATCCAGAACATTAGTGAGTTCGAGGAGTGGCTAGTAGCTAGCACGATGTATCTACCATCCAGAGCTGTAGTAAGCCTAAGTAGTGGTCAGTGGCTGGTTGAATAGATTGGACTTCTTTTCCAAACACAAAACAGATTGGTTTTTGGTTGAATGCTCCTGATGTAATCAATGACTTTTTATATTTTCTTGGAGATGATGCTGTAGTAATTCTTGGATATGATGCTGTAGTAATTCTTGAAGATCTTCCTTTTTTTCAGTTATCAATTAGCTTAATTGCTTACTGGATCCGTCGACTTTGCAACCGTCAAGGCCGTCGACTTCTCCGCCATCGACTTTGGGCGCAAGACAATGTGCCATCCCCTCCGTCGATTATGCCAGAAGATCATTAGCCGTCGCGTAGGCCTACTTTGGCACATGTACTTTTGAAGCATTTGATGGTCCTCATCTATCTGTAAATTCGTTAGTTTACTATAACAAATATAGTCGTTGCGACACTAGACATGTATCACATATGTCTATATATTTTTGTCTTGTTGAGTGTATCACAGTGAACATTCGACCTTCTATATTAACTATCATTTTAAAATAATTGAATTCGGGAACACATGATACTATACATGTATACTCTGTATGCACAGAACACCCATGTATACTGTGTATGCACAGAAGAATCAAATATTCAATTTGGGTCTGAGCAATATATCTCACTTACAAGACTGTACATGTGCATATGCAGATACCCAGCTAGGAGGCTACATGAAATTCCATTTGGTTTGCATGATTCAGCTAACCACATAGTATTATATAAGCATGACTCTATCCATGCAAAAAAGTAGTATATCATCAGGACTCGAGAGTCTAGGTTGCAAACATGTCGCCTTTTGCCTCCTTTGCCTTTGCATGATGGATTTTATTCTCACGTGGATCACGTTCTGCCATAGTCCTTTTAGATTAGTCTTTGATTAGGACTCAAGAGTCCAGGTCGCCACCATCTCCTTTTGCCATCGCACGTACAATTTATTTGCCTCTGCACGTATGTTTGTTTCCGTCGTATGTCACGTCGTGATACAGTCTATCGCTCAGTTAATCTTAGCCATAAATCTAAGATCTAAGAGTTTAATTAATTCTAATGATGTGGATTAACACGGAGGCTTTAGTACAAGTTTAATTTATATCCAATAAATAAATATACATTCATTTAATAGTGAGAGAAGAGTTTAATGGCACAATAATTCTGATTTGTTTCTCGATGCCGCACTTTGTTATCTCTACATAAGCTAAAGTAATATTATGATATGTTTTGGGTCATTTAGTAGAACTACTGCACCAGGTGCTCACATTTATTTTGTTGTTGATGTTTGGAAATAAACATTGATGTAGCATTGATGTAGGTACATAGAGTACTAACTTTGAAGAACAAGATACAAGATTTGAAGCAGCCAAGCTTGCCACCCATCGCTATGGGCCAAATACATTCGAATTGCACATGTATGCTTTGTTTGATCAAGACTTCTTGATCTGTATCAAGTTTATTGGAAGATAGCCTGAAGGTACTGTATTACCACAGTTTTTTTAGTCACCATATTCATAATTCTGGAAGGGTCTGTTGGTATTTAGTCTCGAACAAGAAGCTTGTGATAACCTGTTCATTCACAATGTTATTTTATTGTTGTATTTTATCATATGTAAAAATATTCTCTTCCACTTATACATTCAATCATATGCTTGTACTCCCTATGTTCCTAAATATAAGTTCTTTTAGAGATTCCAGTATACTTTGTTGGCCCCTGCTATCTTCTTTCTATTATGTGGTATTACGGAAGCATGCTATTGGTTTTTTGCATGCTTGTAATATGTTTGTATGTACAGGCTTGTGGATGACTAGTAGCTTCTAAGGACGTATCCAATGGTGGTGTTGACGTCCATGTAGAACATCTCCAACTGTAAAGTTGGAAGAAGCTTAATTCAAGTTGGAACAAAATGGAACTTTCATGTGACGTGATGGTTTTTGTTTAGTCATGTCAGGTTGTAAGTTGATGAAATATTGACTATTGCTTGCTGTCATGTGCCCTTTTAATTTGCTATGAGTTATGTACTGTAATGTGATGTCTTCTCGTTGGATAGAAGATGAGTTGAAACAGACCATAACTGGCTGGCTGGATAGAAGATGAGTTATGTACTGTACTAATTATGCCACGCAAGTAGAATAATGAAAAGTTGGTATTAAAAAATTGCTAAAAATAAGAAATTTCCCATGGCCCAATAATGTTTGGTTGAGAAAAAAATCCCAAATGAAAACAGATCCTAAATGGGCCGTATTTACGAGCCTGGTCCATTGGGCCACTAAGAATATCTTGTGAGACTATGTGGCATCCATGTCATTTTTTTGCCATGTCACCTTGTGCCACGTGGATGGTGCCATGTCAGCTAAGCGACATCAGATCATACGTGGATTAGGCTCGTGGGTAGTGACCAATTTTTTGGTAAATAGATTCCACGACCAATTGTTTTTGGTCAAAGAATCCATGACCAAAAACTAGGAAAGGTCAAGTTTGTCTGTTCTTGACGGCCAACTGTTGACCTCTTAGTTTTGGTCATAAGAAGGTCATAAATCAAAAATAATAAAAATTCAGTAACCTAAATGGTGGGTCATTATTGACCATATTTCTTGTAGTGTGAAGATCCAAGAGAGAGAAGAAGCCATCTAGCTACTAACTACGGACCCGTAGGTCTGAAGTGAGCTACTCACGAGTCATTGGAGGGGCGATGATGATGATGAAGAAGCGCTGCAACTCCAAAGTCCCCTCCGGCAGGGCACCGGGAAGGGTCTCCAGATGAGATCTCGCGGAAACGGAAGCTTGCGGTGGCGGAAAAGTATTTTCGTGGATCCCTTGATTTTTTTTCTTCTAATTTTTAGGGAATATATAGGCGCAAGATCGAGGTCAGGGGGCGCCAGGGAGGCCACAAGCCTGCCTACCGCCGCCCCCTGGTGGCGGAGTGGGGGCTTGTGGGCTCCGTGTAGCCCTCCTGGCTTGGCCAACAAGCCCCCTGATCTTCTTCCATTCGGGAAAAATAATTTCGGGGATTTTATTCCGTTTGGACCCCGTTCCAAAATCGGATCTGAAAAGAGCCAAAAACACAAAAAAAACAGGAACTGGCACTTGGCACTGAATTAATAAGTTAGTCCCCAAAAAAAGATATAAAAGGTACATAAAACATCCAAAGATGACAAGATAACAGCATGAAACCATCAAAAATTATAGATACGTTTGAGACGTATCAAGGGCTATCGAGACTATGCAAAAAATTGTTGTTTTTGTCATTTCGGTCCAGTTTCGTTGGCTATAGCGCATTGTTTCGGGATCCTGGGTCGATTTTTGACGCTCCATGAATCGTGTGCATGATTGTAGAGACGTTGTACGAACTCGTTGTTTTGTGGTATCGGACCAGTTTCGTGGGCTATAGTGCACTGTTTTGTGGTCCCAGATTGATTTATTATGCTCCATGAACCGTGTGCACGACTAACGAGACGTCGTAAAGAGTCGTTGTTTTTGTCGTTTTGGGCCAGTTTCGTGGTTATAAGCGCACTATTTTGGGGTCCCGGGTCGATTTTTGATGCTATATGAACCGTGTGCATGGCTATCGGGACGTCCCAAAAACACGTTGTTTTTCTCGTTTCGGGCCTGTTTCGTGGGCTATAACGCAATGTATTAAGGTCTGAGGTCGATATTTGATGCTCCATGAACCATGTGCATATCTATTGGGACGTCCCAAAAACTCGTTGTTTTTGTCATTTTGGGCTAGTTTCATGAGCTATAGCGCACTATTTTGGGGTCCCGGGTCAATTTTTGATGCTCCATGAACCCTGTGCACGGCTATCGAGGCGTCGCAAAAACTCATTATTTTTGTCATTCCACGCTAGTTTCGTGGGCTATAACACACTGTTTAAGGGTCCTGGGTCGATTTTCGATGCTCCATGAACCCTGTGCACGGCTACCGAGATGTTGCAAAAACTCTTTCTTTTTGTTATTTAGGCTAGTTTCGTGGGCTACAACACACTATTTTGGGGTCCCGGGTCGATTTTTGATGATCCATGAACACTGTCCACGGCTATCGAGACGTTGCAAAAACTCATTGTTTTTGTCGTTTCAGGCTACTTTTGTGGGCTATAGGAATTTTTTGTGCTCCAAGAACCCTGTGCATGACTAAAGAGACGTCGCAAATACAAGTTGTTTTGTCCTTTCGGGCCTATTTCGTGGTACCAGGTCGATTTTTGATGCTCCATGACCGTGTGCATAGCTATCGAGATGTTGCAAAAATTCATTCTTTTATTGTTTCAGGCCAGGTTCGTGGGCTATAGCGCACTGTTTTGGGGTCTCGGGTCGATTTTTTATGCTCCACGAACCATGTGCACGGCTAGCGAGACGTCCGAAAAACTCGGTGTTTTGTCGTTTCTCGCGAGTTTCCTAGGTTATAGCCCACTGTTTTGGGGTCCTGGGTCAATTTTTGATGCTGCATGAACCCTTTGCACGTCTATCGAGACGTTGCAAAATCTCGTTGTTTTTATCATTTCGGGCCAGTTTCGTGGACTATAGCGCTATGTTTTGGGGTCCCCGGTCGATTTTTGATGCTCCATGAACCATGTGCATGTCTATAGAGATGTCGCAAAAACTCATTCTTTTGTCCTTTCAGACCTGTTTCGTGGTTATAAGCGCACTATTTTTGGGTCCCGAGTCGATTTTTGATGCTCCATGAACCGTGTGCATGGCTATCGGGACATCCCAAAAACACGTTGTTTTTGTTGGTTGGGGCCTGTTTCATTGGCTATAATACATTGTTTTAAGGTCCGAGGTCAACAATTGATGCTCCATGAACCATGCGCACGGCTATCAAGACGTTGAAAAAAATCATATTTTTTGTCGTTGCGGGCCAGTTTCGTGGGCTTATAGCACACTGTTTTGGGGTCCTGGGTCAATTTTTGATGCTCCATGAACCCTATGCACGACTATCGAGACGTCACAAAAACTAATTGTTTTTGTCATTTCGGGCCAGTTTCGTGGGCAATAACACACTGTTTAAGGGTCTCGGGTCGATTTTCGATGCTCCATGAACCCTGTGCACGGCTACCGAGATGTTGCAAAAACTATTTGTTTTTGTCATTTCGGGCCAGTTTCGTGGGCTATAGCGCACTGTTTTGAGTTCCCGGGTCAATTTTTGATGCTCCATGAATACTATCCATGGCTATCGAGACGTTGCAAAAACTCATTGTTTTTGTCGTTTCAGGCTAGTTTCAAGGGCTATAACACACTATTTTGGGGTCCCGTGTTGATTTTTGATGCTCCATGAATGTCACGCCCAAGATGCGACCCTATCCTCAATTTGGCATGAGGGCCTCGTCAGGGATAGAAGCGCATCTCGTCGTGTCGCAAGAATGGACATCGTTATAAGTACATGTACTGAAAAGAAGAGATATATAATAGAATTGGCTTACACTCGCCACAAGCTACCTCAGAGTCACATCAGTACAATACATAATCATCATGATAAAGAGATGGTCCGACTACGGACGAAAACAAACGAGAAAAAAAAGAACGACGTCCATCCTTGCTATCCTAGGCTGCCGGCTTGGAACCCATCCTAGAATGATGAAAAAGAGGAAGAAGAAGCAACTCCAAATGAACAATCAATGCGCTTGCGTTAAGTAACCTTTACATGTACCTGCAACTGGTGTTGTAGTAATCTGTGAGCCACAGGGGACTCAACAATCTCATTTCCAAAGGTATCAAGACTAGCAAAGCTTATTGGGTGAGGCATGGTTAAGTGGTGAGGTTGCAGCAGCGGCTAATCATATATTTGGTGGCTAAACTTACGAGTACAAGAATTTAGAGGGGGATGATCTATGCATAACGGACGTGAACTACTGATGATCAAATGAATGATCCTGAACAGCTACCTACGTCAGACATATAACCCTACTGTGTCCTCGATCGGAGAAGGAACTCCAAAAGAGACAGTCATGGTTACGCACACAGTTGGCATATTTTAATTAAGTTGACTTCAAGTTATCTAGAACCAGTGTTAAACAAATTTTCCAAGTTGCCACATAACCGCGGGCACGACTTTTCGAAAAGATTTAACCCTGCACGGGTGCTCCAACAAGTCCATCACAAATTACCACAAGCCGCATAGAAATCCTCAATCATGAAGCTCGCGATCTCGTCGGATTCCCTAGTGGAAAACCTCAACTCTGAGATTACCCAAAGCATCACTGGAATCCCGATGCACAAGATATTTCGTCAAAGGTAAAACTAATCCAGCAAGGCCGCCCGACGTGTTGACGATCCCGATAGGAGCCGCATATCTCGTTCTCAGGACACGACGGATGAGCTCGACGTCGGGATCGCTAAACCTCTGATTGACCAAAGGGGTACTGGACATCGCTCAGGTGGGACCAACACTCATGAGGAGCACTGGCCCGTGGGGTTGATTAAATTATCCTCGGGGCCCGGAAAGTCCCTATGCAATTTCATTAGGTTATTAAGCAAATGTAGTACCAAAGTTGCGCCTTGCCAGACCAACTTTAATCTAAAACGAATTATCAAGGGGGTCCCCATAACAACCCCGATCGTGTTAGGAGCGCTCAATTATGGAACATAACACCGGTAGCCGAAACTAAGGGGGCAAAGGTGGAACAAAATACCAGGCTAGAAAGGCCGAGCGTTCCACCTTTTACCAAGTATATAGATGCATTAAATTAAATAGCATTAATTGGGTGATATGACAAGGGACCCATGTTAACACATGGAAGCAACTGCACTTGCAACTAGCAACGCTAACAACATGGTTAAGTAAGCAGTAACATAGCCAATCAGTGGTTTGCTAGGTTGTGAACAGTTGAAGGTTTCATGGCATTGTTGAGAGGCTCATATATAACATGTGGTAGGCAAAGAGACGTAAACGGTAGCAACGGTAAAACTAGCATGGCAATAATAGTAATGGTATATGGGGAAATGGTCATCTTGCCTGAGATCCCGCTTGGAAGAAGAATGACTCCGTGAAGGAGACGAACCGACGTAGTCGGACGGGTCCTCACAATCCGGCACGATGCGGAACTCTATCGAGACGAAGCAAACCGGAAACACAAATCAACACACAGAATTCACCACACGATCCACAACACAAATGATGCATGAGCAGCTGAATACATGCAAGTCACGACATGACAATTCACACAAACAGACACTACACATTAAGCGAAGTTCAATATGCAACGAGTTGCATATCGACGAAACTCTACGTTAGTTTTTTAGTTCTATCCCGATTAGATACACGGAAATATTAAATGTGGTTAAACATGGCAAGAGGTGAAGCGTAATTAAACTACCTATCTAGGCATTTTAAATGAGGTCAGAAATGACATATAGCACCTCCGAGAGGACCTCACATGTTAATTTACGATTCTGTCCAGATCTGAACTAACACATTTAATTAGTTGTTAAACAGAAAAAAAAATAGGTTCACGTGATTCTACGCGTCGTTACAAGCAATTTACACATAGAGATCATCTCCAACGGAGCTACGGTACAAAAGATACGGACACCGCAAGATATGATGGCATGAACGCAATATGTGTGCAACGACGGTCATGAGCACTTCAAAACATACAACCAGAAAGAGAAAAAGAACTACACGGGATTCTAAGCAAGTTCCATGTAGGACACGATCAAAACGGAGCTACGGATCAACAACTACGAGCAAAACAAGATATCACTACAATCTGCTAAAATTAGCCACATAGCATTTTCTACGCCCACAACTACGAGCTACACAACTCAAATATAATCTACCAAGGCATGACACGATAGAGGGCAAGAATCACTACAACAAACAACTAACAACAACTAGCATGGCATCATGGATCACTAGGAAAAGAAGTCACAAAATGGCATCTCACACACTAATTCAGACTTAGTGAAAATTACACTTCATGAAAGTGCAGCTTTCGATCTGAAGCAATATTGACAGCTGCAAAACCATAAGATACAGGACTCCAAATGGCATGAAAATTCACAGCATGCTAGAGAATCACAAGGTCTACAACTAACTCCATTGGACCAACCTCAAAAGAGCTACAGATCAAAAGATAGAAGCAAAACAAAACAACAACAAAATATAACAGATTCCAGACTTAGAAATATTTCAGCATCTCTAAAACATCACGATTTCTAGCAACTTGAGAGCAAGCAAACCACACCTAAACATGCATTTCTATTGCAACCAAAAATACCAGGGGCTAGACTAAACATCAAAGAACAACTCTCTAGTTGACAACTTAATCAAACGAGGCACGAAACAAATCCTACGAAAAATACAAGAGGGCAACATAGCAAAATATCGCGCGAACTAACTTACTCAAAAGCTAAAACTAATTGCACCGAAAAATCATATGTATTTTTCTACCCCGAAAACATATAAAATATGTGGGGTTGCGCAACAAAAATATTGCCACACGTAAATGCGAGATAATGTCCTAAGCACGGAAAATAATCTAGCGGCAAATCCCTACACGCGAAAATACCAATGACTACTCTAAAAAACATGGGAAAGAGGTTCCTAAAACATGGACATTTCTACTACGACATTCAAGCTATTCAAACACGCGCAGAAATTAAATACGGGACTAAACCTATTGGGACAACACGTAAATCTATGCATTCGATACGTCAAACAACATCAAACAATTATGCAAGTTATAAATTCGGATTCTACGCAAAATTCTACACCAAATCCATATGCTACACGCCTCGTTCCGACACACGGTTAAATAGCTGCGGTCGTTTTAAAATACGTCTATTTCCTGAAAAAGAAAACAATTCGTGTTAAATCCTAGAATATCTACTGGGCCGAATTTGACTACCTGGGCCTACTGCACACGGTGCAAGAGGAATAAATTGCAACGGGGCGAGGGAGAAAGAGGGCAGGGGAGGACTACCTTCTCGGGCCAGCCTAGTGAAGGGAGAATAGGCTGATGCGTGGTCAGGCGGCTCGGGGCCCAGGCGGGAGGCGGCCCAGGCGGGACTGCGGTCGGTCGGCTCGTCGCCTCCTCCCGTGCCTGAGGCATGAGGCCCTCGCGGCGCTGCACCTGGTGCCGACGGCGGGGCAGGGGAGCCCAGATTCCAACGGCGGGGGCAAGGGGAGGCCGGATCCCAGCGGGGCACGGCGGATCCGGACCTCGGGGATCCGTTCCCGGCTAGAGGGACGGCGGAGCACCGGAGCTTGGAGGCCATGGCGCGGAGGTGGCCGGCGGGAGTGTAGGGAGGCGAGGCGGCGAGAGGAGCAGGCGGGGCGACGACGCGAGCGGGGTAACCGGCAGCGGCGGGAGGCTGCGGGCAGGATGCGGCGGCCGGTGGGACTGTAGGTGCTCCCCGGCGAGGGCTCCGGCTTGCCGCGGGGGCTGGCCACCTCAGGCAGGAGGAGCTCGGGGAAGGAGAAGGGTTGGGCACGGGGTGGATCTGGGCCGTTGGATCTTCGATCTGATGGTCCAGATCGCTCAGATCAGATCTGAGGATTAGCTGAAGAAGGTGGAGGCTAGGGTTTGCACGAATTTTGAGGAGAGAGGGGGTAGGCTGCCTAAAAAATAGGAGTGTGTCTATTTATGACAAATGGGGGGGCTAGGTTAACCGGAATTTCGTTCCGGATCCAACTGTGCGGTCGGATTCAGACGATTCCGCACGCGGGAACAGGTAAATGGCCGTGTAGGGTGGTTTATCGGAGACGAGAGGGAAAACGGGTGGCGCGGCAACAATTTCGAAAACACCGATAACCATCCGACGGTAGACCGAATACGGTGCCGCTACAGTCGACCGTTCGGGTACGAGACAGACTCCGATCGCGACGAAATTCGGCAGGCGGCCTACCTATAACTAATCACAACCGCATGTCAAGTTTCACCCTGATCAGAGAAAGTTTTTTGCACACTTTTAAAAACAAGATTCAAACGTTGCCACGGGCGCGTGCGAGTGCGGTCGGGCTCGGAACGGACAACGACGAGAACCGGCAACTGACAACGGATGCGAGTTTTGAAAACTGGCGACAACGGAGATGCCGATGCAATGCTGATGATGCGCATGATGCAATGATGATGCGACAAATAAAATAAGCCACACGACAAAAACGGAAATAAAGGGGAATCTTCTCGGGCGTTGGCATCGGGCTGTCACAACTCTCCTGCACTACAAGAGGATCTCGCCCCGAGAGCCAAGAATGAAAGGGGGGAGAGGATGAGAAAGAACAAGAGGTAAGAATTTAGTCGCTTCTTTGACAAACGAGTGAAACCAATGATCCTTGAAGGTTGCAAAGTGATGAGGAATGATATGAGAAAGAAGCAAGAATTCAAGGAAAATTTCAGCAACACTTCGGTAGGAAAATGAGGCAAAAAATTTGATAAGATGGAAGAAATAGACAATATTCATAACAAACAACTAAATAGAACAAGGGAACGCCATGATATTGATAGAACAAGAAGGTAGACCCAAAAGATCAACATCACAATGCCTCCGGAACAATAGAATAGGAACTAACTCATACGGAAGAAGAGAATGAAGAAAAGAATGACAACTACTATCTCAAATGAACTTGACAAGCACCCTTGCGAGAAAAATTTAACGGAGTTGTTGGAAAACCAACAACGAAAAGAACAAGACAATAGTGGGCTTATGAAACCTTTTCAAACTAATGAAGTAACAACCAGCCACTAACAGAAACAAGGATTGATTGGGAGAAACGAGATATGAACAATTTCTTACACCAAGAGGATCCATTGAGAACTTGGATTAATGACATGCACCATGATAGCATAATCCATAGGAAAGGCTTTAGGTGAAATCCAAACCAAGATAGCTCAATGAAGAAATCATGGGTTGAAAATATCTCATGATCATAGAATTGGCGGATTTACTTATCCCATTCGTGAAAGGAAATATCTTCGAGGCTCCTACACTAACAAGAATGCTATAATACCACCTCAAAGGATAAGGAAGACAATTGCAGATATAAATGCAAGAGAAAGGATACTTGAGGTTCTCCAAGAAGAATCTTGAAGAACACTTGAGAAAAATCACACCCTTGAAGAATCACCATGACGAGCCTCCGTATCAAAAGGATGACGCAAAGATAAGAAGGATGAAAGAATAAGATTGAAGCCTTGCAAGACTTCGATGAAGCTTCACGAAGAGATACTTGAGAAAACTTGGAACTCCGGAAAAGAAAATATAAGAACACTTGAGAGAAAGGAATTGATATTATGATGCACTCTGGAAGAAAGATTGAAATCACTATGAAACAGGAATAAGAATTATGTTATGCTAATCCTTCATCAAGTTTAATTGATGACAAGCAACGGATTTAGCATACCACTTATTCTTCTAGAAATGAATCTTGAAGAGGCAGAGAGATAAGCACCACCTGAGGCATAATTGAAGGAAGCACCGGTAAGAATTTAGAATTGAATGGGAACACCACGAATTAATGAAGATACATGAGAATGAAGAGATCATAAGCCACCTGAGAGAAAACTTGAACAAGGCACTGGAATAACCGAGAGACGACCGAAGAGACAACAATTGAGAAGAATTGAGGGTGAAAGCTGAAAGCTGAGAACGAAGAATCTTCTGAAATGATGGCCTTCGGAGGATCGAGAATGAAAACAACACAGAAATGCACCAGATATCAAGAAAGGGATTACTCATGATTGAGAACAAATGAGAGGATAACACGAAGCTGAGATGACAATCTTTACAAGAATGAAAAAGACTGAGAGAAACACTCCTTCGAATTTGCAAGCTCAGAATGATGACGAGGAACAATACCAAGAATAGCTGAGACACTCCGGAATAAATAAGAATGAAAGGTTGAGCCAATACGAGAATTAATTCAAATAGATCTTGACGAAGGGATATGACTGAAGAAATTCATACTTACGTCATAGTTGAAAAGAATTAAAGATCTTCGGAAGATTACAAGAGCTATAACAGATCCTGGGAAAAACCTGTGGGTTATGGGCCCACTCAAAGAAATCACCGTTGAAAAGATTGCTAGAATGATTAATATAGCACCGGTACAAATGAAGACTAGATGAGGTTAGCACCCCGAAATCAATGAAAGAATTGAAAACAAGAATTTCTGAGATAACTTCAACGCTCCGGATAGAATAGAGAGAAATGACAACAAGAAGATAGACTGATAAAAATTTCCAACATAGGAAAGAATTACAAGGATGAAAAGGATATGATGACACGGACAACTGAATTAAATTCACTGGTAAGGATGACAAGAATGAACAAATATGACACGAATCTCCTGAGAATCTTCACAATGAATCACCGGGTAAGAGAGAAAAGAAGAGACAGTAGAAGCACAATGAAAAGAAAACTCCTGGATAAAAATTGAATCACTGAAGAAAAGGGTGGGAGGGCGAGGAAAAACAAAAATAACTTGAGATAGATGAGATGAACTCCGGAATAAAATGAGAGAATGATCTTGCAAAAACTGGAGAAGATTGAATTCAGTTGCAGAGAAGCACACCCGTTGGAAAAGAATTAACATGACGACTCCGGTTGACAAGAATTGACATAACAATCTGATTTGAGCAAAAGGATTAGTACTCTCATAAAAATATGAGAACACCACTTAGGAAAGATCTGAAATCACCACTTGACATCGAAGCAACACGAATTACCATATTCCAACAAAACAAAGGTGAGGCTTATGAAACAAGCCAGAACAAACTCATGAGAAAGATTTTGTCCGACATTTTCGTGGACAGGATCGCACGGGCTCGATCCTTACAGTAGACATCAAGTGCAAGGCAGTGCACCAGACATACGAAGCGTCCCTAAGTCGTAGCAAGCTACAAGGACTCTTTAAGACACAACGAGAACCGCTGTAAGTCGACCGTCAACAAATGAATCCACTAGATGTCGAACCCCAACCTAACATCATCTATTTGTTGGAAGATTGTCCTATAAGTAACTACTTGAATTCCCACCTATGAATTCCCGAAATATCTGGTGATGCAATATGGTACACGGATACAAGGAGTAATATCACACAACTCCTATACTAACCCGTCACTTGTATCACATCCGTCAACACACAACCAGAATCTCGGACCTTCATCTACTACAGACCCTCGTGATCACAACGATACAAAGTATGGCAGTACTCCCGAACAATATGCACCAGTACTGGGGACATCGGGGCTATCTCGCCACTACTACTATTGAAGGAATTACGAACATCCTTCGTCCTGAGATACTAAGTAATCTGAATGATAACGATGTGCTCAAGAATCCCCTGGAGCTCAACTCCCCGGAAGAAAATCAAGTCAGACAGGAGGCACCAAGACAGAACTCCGTCACATCGGCATCATATAGATCCCAAAAATATCCGCGTGATCCTAAATTTTTTTTGAGTGAGAAGAGGAGTAGAATTAAATTATTACGTCAAGATTCCTCATCAGAGCATAGAAGAGGAGAAAAAAATCCTACTCTCCGATATATAACTAGACTCAAATTAGTTTTTTTTCACTAGACTCGACTCAGCCAAGTTCGATCAATCAAGCGGGCTCCTAGGTCGGTACTTCTCTGATACCAACTTGTCACGCCCAAGATGCGACCCTATCCTCAATTTGGCACGAGGGCCTTGTCAGGGATAGAAGCGCATCTCGTCGTGTCGCAAGAATGGATATCGTTACAAGTACATGTACTGAAAAGAAGATATATATAATAGGATTGGCTTACATTCGCCACAAGCTACCTTAGAGTCACATCAGTACAATACATAATCATCATGATAAAGAGCAGGGTCCGACTACGGACAAAAACAAACGAAAAAACAAGAAGACATCCATCCTTGCTATCCCAGGCTGCCGGCCTAGAACCCATCCTAGAACGATGAAAAAGAGGAAGAAGAAGCAACTCCAAATGAATAATCAACGCGCTCGCGTCAAGTAACCTTTACCTGTACCTGCAACTGGTGTTGTAGTAATCTGTGAGCCACAGGGGACTCAGCAATCTCATTTCCAAAGGTATCAAGACTAGCAAAGCTTATTGGGCAAGGCATGGTTAAGTGGTGAGGTTGCAGCAATGGCTAAGCATATATTTGGTGGCTAAACTTACGAGTACAAGAAATAAGAGGGGGATGATCTATGCATAACGGACGTGAACTACTGATGATCAAATGAATGATCCTGAACAGCTACCTACGTCAAACATAACCCTACCGTGTCCTCATTCGGAGAAGGAACTCCAAAAGAGTCAGTCACGGTTACACACAGTTGGCATATTTTAATTATGTTGACTTCAAGTTATCTAGAACCAGTGTTAAACAAAGTCTCCAAGTTTCCACATAACCGCGGGCACGACTTTCCAAAAAGATTTAACCCTGCAGGGGTGCTCCAACTAGTCCATCAAAAATTACCACAAGCCGCATAGAAATCGTCAATCACGAAGCTCGCGATCTCGTCGGATTCCCTAGTGGAAAACCTCAACTCTGAGATTACCCAAAGCATCACTGGAATCCCGATGCACAAGATATTTCGTCAAAGGTAAAAATAATCCAGCAAGGCCGCTCGACGTGTCGACGATCCCGATAGGAGCCGCGTATCTCGTTCTCAGGACACGACGGATGAGCTGGACGTCGGGATCGCTAAACCTCAGGGTGACCAGAGGGGTGCCAGACATCGCTCAGGTGGGACCAACACTCATGAGGAGCACTCGCCCGTGGGGTTGATTAAATTATCCTCGGGGTCTGAAAAGTCTCGATGCAATTTCATTAGGTTATTAAGCAAATGTAGTACCAAAGTTGGGCCTTGCCAGACCAGCTTTAATCTAAAACGAATTATCAAGGGGGTCCCCATAACAACCCCGATCGTGTTAGGAGCGCTTAATTATGGAACATAACACCGGTAGCCGAAACTAAGGGGGCAAAGGTGGAACAAAACACCAGGCTAGAAAGGCCGAGCCTTCCACCTTTTACCAAGTATATAGGTGCATTAGATTAAATAGAATTAATAGGGTGATATGACAAGGGACCCATGTTAACACATGGAAGCAACTGCACCTGCAACTAGCAACGCTAACAACATGGTTAAGCAAGCAGTAACATAGCCAATCAGTGGTTTGCTAGGTTGTGAACAGTTGAAGGTTTCATGGCATTGTTGAGAGGCTCATATATAACATGTGGTAGGCAACAAGACGTAAACGGTAGCAACGGTAAAACTAGCATGACAATGATAGTAATGGTATCTGGGGAAATGGTCATCTTGCTTGAGATCCCGCTTGGGAGAAGAATGACTCCGTGAAGCAGACAAACTGACGTAGTCGAACGGGTCCTCACAATCCGGCACGCTGCGGAACTCTATCGAGACGAAGCAAACTGGAAACACGAATCAACACACAATATTCACCACATGATGCACAACACAAATGATGCATGAGCAGCTGAATACATGCAAGTCACGGCATGACAATTCACACAAACATACACTACACATTAAGCGAAGTTCAATATGCAACGAGTTGCATATTGACGAAACTCCACGTTAGTTATTTAGTTCTATCCCGATTAGATACACGGCAATATTAAATGTAGTTAAACATGGCAACAGGTGAAGCGTAATTAAACTACCTATCTAGGCATTTTAAATGAGGTCGGAAGTGAGATATAGCACCTCCGAGAGGACCTCACATGTTAATTTATGATTCTGTCCAGATCTGAACTAATAGGTTTAATTAGTTGTTAAACAGAAAAACAAATAGGTTCACATGATTCTACGAGAAGTTACAAGCAATTTACACATAGAGATCATCTCCAACGGAGCTACGGTGCAAAAGATACGGACACCGCAAGATATGATGGCATGAACGCAATATGTGTGCAACGACGGTCACGAGCACTTGAAAACATACAACCAGCAAGAGAAAAAGAAGCTACACGAGATTCTAAGCAAGTTCCATGTAGGACACGATCAAAATGGAGCTACGGATCAACAACTACGAGCAAAACAGGATATCAGTACAATCTGCCCAAATCAGCCACATAACATTTTCTATGCCCCACAACTACGAGCTACACAACTCAAATATAATCAACCAAGGCATGACACGTAGAGGGCAAGAAGAACTACAACAAACAACTAACAAGAACTAGCATGGCATCATGGATCACTAGGAAAAGAAGTCACAAAATGGCATCTCACACACTATTTCAGACTTAGTGAAAATTACACTTCATGAAAGTGCAGTTTTCGATCTGAAACCATATTGACAGCAGCAAAACCATAAGCTACAGGACTTCAAATGGCATGAAAGTACACAGCATGCTAGAGAATCACAAGGTCTACAACTAACTCCATTGGACCCACCTCAAAAGAGTTACAGATCTAACGATAGAAGCAAAACAAAACAACAACAAAATATAACAGATTCCAGACTTAGAAATATTTCAGCATCTCTAAAACATCACTATGTCTAGCAACTTGAGAGCAAGCAAACCACACCTAAACATGCATTTCTATTGCAACCAAAAATACTAGGGGCTAGAATAAACATCAAAGAACAACTCTCTAGTTGACAACTTAATCAAACGAAGAACGGAACAAATCCTACGAAAAAGATAAGAGGGCAACATAGCAAAATATCGCGCGAACTAACTTACTCAATAGCTAAAACTAATTGCACCGAAAAATCATATGGATTTTTCTACCCCGAAAACATATAAAATATGTGGGGTTGCGCAGCAAAAATATTGACACACGTAAATGCGAGATAATGTCCTAAGCACGGAAAATAATCTAGCGGCAAATCCCTACACGCAAAAATACCAATGACTACTCTAAAATACATGGAAAAGAGGTTCCTAAAACACGGACATTTCTACTACGGCATTCGAGCTATTCAAACATGCGCGGAAAATAAATACGGGACTAAACCTATTGGGACAACACGTAAATCTATGCATTCGACACGTCAAACAACGTCAAACAAATGTGGAAGTTATAAATTCGGATTCTACGCAAAATTCTACACCAAATCCATATGCTACACGCCTCGTTCCCACACATGGTTAAATAGCTACGGTCGTTTTAATATACGTCTATTTCCTGAAAAAGAAAACAATTCGGGTTAAATCCTAGAATATCTACTGGGCCGAATTTGACTACCTGGGCCTACTGCACACGGCGCAAGAGGACTAAATTGCAACGGGGCGAGGGAGAAAGAGGGCAAGGGAGGACTACCTTCGCGGGCCGGCCTGGTGAAGGGAGAATGGGCCGAGGCCTGGTCAGGCGGCTCGGGGCCCAGGCCGGATTGCGGTCGGTCGGCTCGTCGCCTCCTCCCGTGCCCGAGGCATGAGGCCCTGGCGGCGCTGCACCTGGTGCCGATGGCAGGGCAGGGGAGCCCAGATCCCGGCGGCGGGGGCAAGGGGAGGCTGGATCCCGATGGGGCAGGGCAGATCCGGACCTCGGGGATCCGTTACCGGCTAGAGGGACGACGGAGCACCGGAGCTTGGAGGCCATGGCACGGAGGTGGCCGGCGGGACTGTAGGGAGGCGAGGCGGCGAGAGGAGCAGGCGGGGCGACAGCGCGAGCGGGGTAACCGGCGGCGGCGGGAGGCTGCGGGTAGGATGCGGCGGCCGGCGGGACTGCAGGTGCTCCCCGACGAGGGCTCCGGCTTGCCGCGGGGGCTGGCCACCTCGGGCAGGAGGAGCTCGGGGAAGGAGAAGGGTTGGGCACGAGGTGGATCTGGGCCGTTGGATCTTCGATCTGACGGTCCAGATCGCTCAGATCGGGTCTGAGGATTAGCTGGAGAAGGTGGAGGCTAGGGTTTGCACGAATTTTAAGGAGAGAGGGGCTAGGCTCCCTAAAAAATAGGAGTGTGTCTATATATAGACAAATGAGGGGGGGGCTAGGTTAACCGGAATTTCGTTCCGGATCCAACCATGCGGTCGGATTCAGAAGATTCCGCACGCGGGAACGGGCAAGTGGCCGTGTAGGGTGGTTTACCGGAGACGAGAGGGAAAACGGGTGGCATGGCAACAATTTTTAGAACACCGATAACCATCCGACGGTAGACCGGATACGGTGCCGCTACGGTCTACCGTTCGGCTACGAGACAAACTCCGATCGCGATGAAATTCGGCAGGTGGCCTACCTATAACTTATCACAACCGCATGTCAAGTTTCACCCCGATCAGAGAAAGTTTTCTGCACACTTTTCAAAACAAGATTCAAACGTTGCCACGGGCGCGTGCGAGTGCGGTCGGGCTCAGAACGGACAACGACGAGAACCGGCAACTGACAACGGATGCTAGTTTTGAAAATTGGCGGCAATGGAGATGCCGATGCAATGCTGATGATGCGCATGATGCGATGATGATGCGACAAATAAAATAAGCCACACGACGAAAACGGAAATAAAGGGGAATCTTCTGGGGCGTCGGCATCGGGCTGTCACAATGAACCCCGTGCATGACTATAGAGACGTCGCAAAAACTCGTTGTTTTGTCCTTTCAGGCATGTTTTGTGGTTATAAGCGCACTATTTCGGGGTATAGGGTCCATTTTTGATTGTCCATGAACCGTGTGCATGGCTATCACGACGTCCCAAAAATACGATGTTTTTGTCGTTCCACGCTAGTTTCGTGGGCTATAATGCACTGTTTTAGGGTCCCGGGTCGATTTTTGATGCTCCATCAACCATATGCATGACTATCGAGACATTGCAAAAACTCATTCTTTTATGGTTTCGGGCCAATTTCGTGGGCTATAGCGCACTCTTTTGGAGTCGTGGGTCAATTTTTTATGCTTCACGAACCCTGTGCCCGACTATCGAGAGGTCCGAAAAAATCAGTGTTTTTGTCGTTTCGGGCCAATTTCGTGGGCTATAGCGCAGTGGTTTGGGGTCTCAGGTCAATTTTGGATTCTCCATGAACCTTGTGCACGACTATCGAGACGTCGCAAAACTTCATTCTTTTTGTCATTTCGGGCCAGTTTCGTGCGCGCACTGTGTTGGGGTCCTGGGTTGATTTTTTATGCTGCATGAACTAGGTGCTCGACTATAGAGAAGTCACAAAAACTCGTTGTTTTGTGGTTTCGGGCCAGTTTCGTGGGCTATAACACACTGTTTTGGGGTCCCCGATTGATTTATTACGCTCCATGAACCGTGTGCACGACTAACGAGATGTCGTAAAGAGTTGTTGTTTTTGTTATTTCGGGCCAGTTTCGTTGGCTATAGCGCAGTATTTTGGGGTCCCAAATCAATTTTTGATGCTCCATGAACCCTGTGCACGACTATCGAGACGTCGCAAAAATTCATTATTTGTGTCATTTCGGACCAGTTTCACCCTTTTTAGGGTCCCGGGTCGATTTTTGATGCTCCATGAACCGTGTGCATAGCTATCGAGACTTTGCAAAAATTCGTTGTTTTTGTCATTTCGGGCCAGTTTCGTGGGCTATAGCGCACTGTTTTGGAGTCATGGGTCGATTTTTGACGTTCCATGAATCGTGTGCATGACTATAGAGACATCATACAAACTCGTTGTTTTGTCGTTTCAGGCTAGTTTTGTGGGCTATAGCGCACTGTTTTGGGGTCCGAGATTGATTTATTATGCTCCATGAACCCTATGCATGACTAACGAGACGTCGTAAAGAGTCGTTGTTTTTGTCGTTTTGGGCCAGTTTCGTGGGCTATATCGCTGTTTTGGGGTCCCGAGTCAATTTTTGATGCTCCATGAACCCTGTTCACGTCTATAGAGACGTCACAAAAACTCATTGTTTTGTCCTTTCGGGCCTGTTTCGTGGTTATAAGTGCACTATTTTGGGGTCCCGGGTCGATTTTTGATGCTTCATGAACCGTGTGCATATCTATCGGGACAACCCAAAAACTCATTGTTTTTGTCATTTCGGGCTAGTTTCGTGGGCTATAGCACACTACACTACTAGAAAAAGGGCTATTAGTGGCGCACCTACTTTATCTATTAATGACGCACTATAGGTGCGCCATTATTATCATACCATTACTAATAAAAAGTAATGGCGCACCCCTGGTGTGCCCCTTTTAATATACATAACAGTGGCGCGCAACCTGGTGCGCCATTACTATCCAAGACACTAATGGCGCACCACCTGGTGCGCCATTACTATCCCAGATACTAATGGCGCACCTCCTGGTGCGCCACTAGAGTGCAACTTGGTGCGCCACTACTATGAATATTAGGATTTTTTTCTTTTCTGATATTTGTACATGTTAAAATATACATTATAGAACAGAATATAAATATCACAACATAGATATAAACACCAGATTTATCGAATACAATAGAAGATTAGTCTCCAAATACAATTCATCATATTAGTCTCCGAATTCAAAATACCGAACAAAGTTAGAACATTACAAGTCTCGAGACCGCGAGTAGCGAGTTTGTCTTCACATTACAAGTCGATATCTAAACTACCATCACATAGAAGAGGGTTGCGGCCACGATGAGCATCATCGTGATGAAACTAATCTTCATCTGGTTCCTCCTTCGCTCCCTCCTCTCTTCCGCTAGATAGCGTGCGTATCTAGCTTCTGCCTCCGCCCTAGTGGTGTA
Organism: Hordeum vulgare subsp. vulgare; assembly: GCF_904849725.1. Classification (NCBI taxonomy): domain Eukaryota; kingdom Viridiplantae; phylum Streptophyta; class Magnoliopsida; order Poales; family Poaceae; genus Hordeum; species Hordeum vulgare. Next base: position 10,087,256 of record NC_058521.1, read on the forward strand.
CCCTTTGTAACTGTTACCGCTGACACGGTGAACCTGTCTCCAACACTCCTCCCAGTCGTCATAGGCTCCGGGAACCTCACCCTTGTACACGACATACGACAGCATCTCTATGCACTAGACAAACAAAAGCAATACACAGATAATATATAAGCAATATATAAGTATGCAACAAAGGATCGGAAGAGAAAAGCAACACATTAATAGCACAATTCATGGTCCTACTAATAAATAACATCGACTACACATATACGTTGAACGACTGTCCAAGCTAAAGAGACGTACAAGTTCATTAAAGTTTAATTACAACATAGCATTAGTACTTTCGACTCGACTCAGGGACCGGAGCGTGGATGAAGCTGCCGTCTTTCGTGATGGTCATGAATGTGTGGTCGTTGTCAGCCTGCATTTGTAGCGTTGTGTCAATATCACTGTTGGACGGTGGACAATTTAGGTAGAACTGCCCCGATCTAGCAAGGACATCTTGATAGATTATTTCCGCCAACTCCGACTGGATGCGACAGAATTCTTGTATGATGTCCTCATCATGGATTGCCGACAAGCATGCGGCCCAATCTTTGAGCTCATTTGGTAGCATACGGTGATGCTGGTCCCGTATGATCGTTCGCATGTGCTGGAGGGCGTAGTAGGCATCCTTCTGACTGCCAGGCGGCTGCTTGACGCAGGGGAACGTCGTTATGTAGGTGAACACGTGCTTTCCATACCTAAGAATTGGCCTCCTGAAGGTGCCTCCAGATTTGGCGTAGCCGGGGAGGACATCATCAAGAACTTTCTTGATATTTGTATAGTCTTTCTTTGACTGATGGTATGACTCGAAATACGTGGCCATGGAATATTTCGGGCTTAAGAGGATGAGTGTGCAATGTGTGTCACTGCACAAAACACGGAATGTTATAAAAAAGAACGATCGAAATCTAAGAAATCATATGTTACGGGGCGATGAGGGGATGACTTACTCAGAAAAGTAAGGCACGAGGAAGTTATCCTTATCTGCGTTCGCCAGAATGACGCCTTCGAGGTATGAACTCGCGAATTGCCGGTCCCCAGCGTCGTCCAAGAGCTTGGCACGCATGTAGAAGGGGTCGACTATCACGATGTCCGGGGTCTTGTCTCTAATGATCCACATCTCCATACTGAGAGAAAATAGCCGAATGAAGGTGTAGTGCAGCGGATAAAGGTTAAGCATAGCGAAGATGTCATCAAACCGCAGGACGATCATATTCCCGATGGTGCTATCGACAAAGCCCTTGCCCTCTGGCACCATGGCCACGAAAACCGGGTATGCCCCATCATTCTCGGAGAGATGCCGCTTCTCCATATAAAGAACAACGTCATGCTGACTCCGCATAGCACTGGTTGCAGCATTGAGCAGATTAGTCGGTAGCATCGGCCTACCCGCCACATGCACCCTTCTCTCAATATCCTTAGATATTGGTGCCCCGTCCTGAGCACGGATCGTACTCGGTGCCGGCTATCTCGCACCCTTGTTAGTTTTTCTTTTCCGTCCCTTCTGCTTCTTCTTCTGTAATGGGATCGAGTTCTTCTCAGAGACCACCTTCTTGAGTGTGTTGGGGCTGATAATATTTTGCACCTCGGCTATTTGAGTCTCGGTGAAGGCGGGAGCTGGAGGCGTCTCCTGAGAACTAAACAACCGACGCCTGTTGAAATTGGGTTTCTCCGCGGTACCAGCTAGATCACCATCGTCTTTTGCAGGGTTGGGTTCTTGAGAAGGAGGCCCGAACAAGTAGTCATCGTCACCGTACCCATGTTCGTTGATGTACTTATCGACGTTGGAAATTGTATCGTTGTCGTCGTCCGGATCCTGTGCCATATGCATGTCCGGATCAGCTGACGGCGGTAGCGTTGCGGCGGTCTTGCCATGGCTTGGCGCCGGCACGACTGGCGGTGTTGTCTGTGGGGCGGTGTCCCCCGCCCCCAAACGAATCTGGCTCTTCGGCCAAAGCATGGACTAGTTTAAGCAGGCGCTGAGGGTCATCACATCATCTTCGTCGGCCCCAGCGGATCGATACGGAGGTAACAAGTCATCACAGCCCCGCAGCACCCGAACTAGTTGAACCCTATACACGATGGGTGGCATCGGATTACCGTGGAACACGCGGTTGCCCGGTTCAACGATTTTGGCCTTGGCGACATCGATCAACTCGCCGTCCACGAAGTGCAGGAGAGTGCATGGAACGTTGGCGGCACCCTGCAAAAACATGTAGGGCGTCAGGGATGCCCAGTCAAAAAGGAAAGGAGATGAAGTCATAGGCCGAGGCTTATAGTTACCATGATGGTGTTGAGCTCAACTAATGTCGAGGCACCGCCAACGGTGGGCGTGCAAGTGACGGAGGGGCCGCTTGATGCCGAGGTGCCGGCCGGCGTATTCCTCCCACACACGGGTTCATTAACCTCCAATACCGGCGCCGACGCCGGAGGCACCTGCAATGCCGCCTCCACAGGAGACACTGTTGCCGGCGCATTGTGCGAGTTGCTGCCCGTGAAGCTGGGAATCGGGGGTGGCCCCTGTTGGCCGCTCACAATCCACCCCCGCATCCCCTCAAGCAAGGAAGGCATAATGGCGATGATCGTCGCTCCAAGTTTGTCTCACGCTTGCTCTTGGACTATCTCCAGAATCCCGCCACTTGTGCCTTGAGTTCTTTAACCTCGCGCTCCTGGATTTCCGAGATGGTCTTTCTGTCCTTTCGACCAGCCTTATACTATTCCGACCATTTCGTGGACAAGCCTTCGCCGGCCACACGACCAGCTGACGACGGCTTACTGAGCATATCCTTGTGTTTCATTACGTTCAACGCCCTATTTATAGTGTTGTCTGATACGTCCATTTTGCATCATGATTTCATGTTGACATTTATTGCTTTTTGGGCTGTTATATTACTTGTGGTACCATATTTATGCCTTTTCTCACTTATTTTGCAAGGTTTATTTGAAGAGGGAGAATTCAGGCAGTTGGAATTCTGGACTGGAAAAGGAGCCAATCCTAGTCCACTATTCTGCACAGCTCCAAATGCCCTGAAAAGTTACATGGATTTTTTCTGGATTATATAAAAAATACTGGGCGAACGAACTACCGGAGGGGGGCTGCTAGGGCGCCACAAGCCGTGACACCGCCACCCCCTTGTGGCGGAGTGGGGGCTTGTGGGCTCCCTGACGACCCACTAGCCCCCCTCTTTTGCTATATGAAGCGTCCTGGTCCAGAAAAAAATCAAGAGGGAGCTTTTTCGTGATTTCGCCGCCGCCATGAGGCGGAACTTGAGCAGATCCAATCTAGAGCTCCGGCAGGACGATCCTGCCGGGGAAACTTCCCTCCCGGAGGGGGGAATCATCGCCATCGTCATCACCAACACTCCTCTCGTCGGAGGGGAGGCATCTTCATCAACATCTTCATCAGCACCATCTCCTCTCCAATCCCTATTTCATCTCTTGTAACCAATCTTCGTCTCGCGACTCCGATTGGTACTTGTAAGGTTGCTAGTAGTGTTGATTACTCTTTGTAGTTGATGCTAGTTGGATTACTTGGTGGAAGAGTTTATGTTCAGATCCTTGATGCTCTTCATTACACCTCTGATCGTGATTATGATTATGTTTTGTGAGTAGTTACTTTTGTTCCTCAGGACATGGGATAAGTCATGTTAATAATAGTCATGTGAATTTGATATTCATTCGGTATTTTGATATGTTGTATGTTATTTTCCTCTAGTGGTGTTATGTGAACGTCGACTACATAACACTTCACCATATTTGGGCCTAGAGGAAGGCATTGGGAAGTAGTAAGTAGATGATGGGTTGCTGGAGTGACAGAAGCTTAAACCCTAGTCTATGCGCTGCTTCGTGAGGGGCTGATTTGGATCCACTAGTTTAATGCTATGGTTAGACTTTGTCTTAATTCTTCTTTTGTAGTTGCGGATGCTTGCGAGATGTTGAATCATAAGTGGGATGCTTGTCCAAGTAAGGGAAGTACCCAAGCGCCGGTCCACCCACATATCAAACTATCAAAGTAACGAACGCGAATCATATGAACATGATGAAAATAGCATGATAGAAATTCCCGTGTGTCCTCGGGAGCGTTTTTCCTCCTATAAGACTATGTTCAGGCTTGTCCATTGCTACAAAAGGGATTGGGCCACTTGCTTCACCATTGCTACTACTTGTTACGTGTTACTTTTGCTCGCTACGTTTCACCTCACTACACCATCACTTGTTACCGCTACTTTCAGTGCTTGCAATTATTACCTTGCTGAAATCCGTTTATCAGAGCCTTCGGCTCCTCGTTGGGTTCGACACTACTAGGATTGATACCCTATACTTGTGGGTCATCAAGACTCTTTTCTGGCGCCGTTGCCGGGGAGTGAAGTGCCTTTGGTAAGTGGAAATTGGTAAGGAAACATATTTATATTGTGCTGAAATTTGTTGTCACTTGTCACTATGGAAACTGTTCCTTTGAGGAGTTTGTTTGGGGTATCTTCACCACAAACGCAAGCACAAGGAGTTGCTCCTCAACCTAAGGTACCTACTGAAAATATCTTTTATGAAATTCCTTCAGGTATGCTTGAGAAACTCCTGGCTAATCCTTTCACAGGAGATGGATCTTCACATCCAGACTTGCATCTAATCTATGTAGATGAAATTTGTGGTTTATTTAAGCTTGCAGGTTTGCCCGAGGATGAAGTAAATAAGAAAGTCTTTCCTTTATCTTTGAAGGATAAGGCGTTGACATGGTATGGACTATGTGATGATACTGGATCATGGGGCTACAATCGGTTGAAATTGGAATTTCATCAAAAGTTCTATCCTTTGCATTTAGTACATCGTGATCGGAACTTTATTTATAACTTTCGGCCTCATGAAAGGGAAAGCATAGCTCAAGCTTGGGGGAGGCTTAAATCAATGCTATATTCATGCCCCAATCATGAGCTCTCGAGAGAAATCATCACTCAAAACTTTTATGCTCGACTTTCTCATGAAGATCGTACCATGCTTGACACTTCTTGTGCCGGTTCTTTTATGAAGAAGGATATTGATCACAAGTGGAATTTATTGGAGAGAATCAAACGCAACTCTGAAGATTGGGAGCTGGAGGAAGGTAAGGAGTCAGGTATGAATTTCCAGTTTGATTGCGTTAAATCTTTTGTTGAGACAAACACTTCTAGAGATTTTAGCGCTAACTATGGACTTGACTCTGAGATAGTAGCTTCTCTATGTGAATCTTTTGCTGCTCATGTTGATCTTCCCAAAGAGAAGTGGTTTAAATATCATCCTCCTGTAGAAAGCAACATAGCCAAAACCAATCTAGTTGAGGAGAAAGTCATTGCTTTTAGTGATCCTGTTGTTCCTTGTGCTTACATTGAGAAACCACCATACCCTGCTAGGACAAAGGATTATTCTAAAGCTCCAACCGTGATACGTAGGGGTTACATTAGATCACTTGCACCCCCTGAGGAGATTAGAGTTGAACCTAGTGTTGCTATTATCAAAGATCTCTTAGCCGAAGACATAGACGGGCATGTTATCAAATTCTGTGAGGACTCCGCTAGAATTGCTAAACCTCACACGAATGACAAAGACGGACCTATAGTTGGCCTGCCCGTTGTTTCTGTTAAGATAGGAGATCACTGTTACCATGGTTTATGTGATATGGGAGCTAGTGTTAGTGCAATACCCCATTCTCTATATGATGAAATCAAAGATGAGATTGCACCTGCTGAGTTAGAACCCATTGATGTCACTATTACTCTAGCTAATAGAGACACTATCTGCCCTCTAGGAATTGTGAGAGACGTAGAAGTCCTGTGTGGTAAGACGAAGTAACCTACTGATTTCCTCGTCCTTGGTACTGCACAAGATAGCTTTTGTCCCATCATATTCGGTAGACCCTTTCTCAACACTGTCAATGCTCATATTGATTGCATTAAGCAGACCGTCACAGTTAGTTTCGAGGGTGTGTCTCATGAATTTAACTTCTCCAAGTTTGGAAGACAACCCCATGAAAGAGAGTCATCTGGTAGGGATGAAATCATTGCTCTTGCCTCTATTGCCATACCTCCTACGGATCCTTTAGAGCAATATCTGCTTGAGCATGAAAATGATATGCATATGGAGGAGAGAAATGAGATAGATAAAATTGTCTTAGAACAATATCCTATTCTCAAGAATAACCTGCCTGTTGAACTGCTTGGGGATCCTCCCCCACCAAAGGGTGATCCTATGTTCGAGCTTAAACAATTGCCTGATACTCTTAAGTATGCCTATCTTGATGAGAAGGAGATATATCCTATCATTATTAGTGCTCTCCTCTCAGAGCGCGAAGAGAAGAAGTTACTAAAAACTCTGAGGAAGCATCGTGCTGCTATTGGATATACTCTTGATGATCTTAAGGGCATTAGTCCTACTCTATGTCAGCACAAGATTAAAACCGATCCTGAGTTTAAACCAGTTGCTGATCATCAAAGGAGATTAAATCCTAAGATGAAAGAGGTCGTTAGAAAAGAAATATTAAAGCTTCTGGAAGCAGGAATCATTTATCGTGTTGCTCATAGTGATTGGGTAAGTCCAGTACATTGCGTACCTAAGAAGGGAGGTATCACCGTCGTTCCTAATGATAAGGATGAATTAATCCCACAAAGGATTATTACCGGCTATAGAATGGTGACAGACTTCCGGAAACTGAACAAGGCAACCGGGAAAGATCATTATCCTTTGCCGTTCATTTACCAAATGCTAGAAAGGCTATCAAAACACACACACTTCTGCTTTCTAGATGGTTATTCAGGTTTCTCGCAAATACCTGCTGCACAATCTGATCAAGAGAAAACCACTTTCACCTACCCTTTCGGTACCTTTGCCTATAGATGTATGCCTTTTGGCTAATGTAATGCACCTGCCACCTTTCAAAGATGTATGATGGCTATATTCTCATACTTTTGTGAAAATATTGTTGAGGTTTTATGGATGACTTCTCCGTTTACGGGTCTTCCTTTGATGATTGCCTCAGCAACCTTGACCGAGTCTTACAGAGATGCAAAGAAACCAACCTCGTCTTGAATTGGGAGAAGTGCCACTTTATGGTTAATGAAGGTATCGTCTCAGGACACAAAATCTCTGTAAGAAGCATTGAAGTTGATAAGGCTAAGGTAGATGCAATTGAGAAAATGCCTTGCCCCACAGATATCAGCGGTATACGAAGTTTCCTAGGCCATGCTGGTTTCTATAGAAGGTTCATTAAAGACTTCTCTAAGATTTCTAGGCCTCTTACCAACCTCTTGTAGAAGGATGTTCCTTTTGTTTTTGATCAGGATTGCGAGGAAGCTTTCGAAATACTTAAGAAGGCTTTGATAACCGCACCTATTGTTCAACCACCTGACTGGAACTTGCCCTTTGAAATCATGTGTGACGCTAGTGATTATGCTGTTGGTGTTGTTCTAGGACAAAGAGTTGACAAGAAGTTGAATGTCATTCACTACGCTAGTAAAACTCTAGACAGTGCCCAAAGAAACTATGCCACTACGGAGAAGGAATTTTTAGCAGTCGTGTTTGCATGTGAAAAGTTCAGATCTTATATAGTTGACTCCAAAGTCACTATTCACTCTGATCATGCTGCTATTAAGTACCTTATGGAGAAGAAGGACGCTGAACCTAGGCTGATCATATGGGTTCTCCTGCTACAGGAATTTGATTTGCGCGTCATTGACCAAAAGGGTGCTGATAACCCTATAGCAGATAACTTGTCTAGGCTAGAGAATGTCCTTGATGACCCACTACCTATTGATGATAGCTTTCCTGATGAGCAATTAAATGTCATCCGCACTTCACTTAGTGCACCGTGGTATGCCGATTATGCAAACTATATCGTAGCCAAATACATACCACACAGTTTCACCTATCAGCAAAAGAAGAAATTCTTCTTTGATTTGAGACATTACTTTTGGGATGATCCTCACCTTTATAAGGAAGGAGTAGATGGTGTTATTAGACGTTGTGTGCCTGAACATGAACAGGGACAGATCTTGCAGAAGTGTCATTCCGAAGCCTACAGAGGACACCACGCTGGAGATAGAACTGCCCATAAGGTATCCAGAAAAAATCAAGAGGGGGCTTTTTCGTGGTTTCGCCGCCGCCATGAGGCGGAACTTGAGCAGATCCAATCTAGAGCTCCGGCAAGACGATCCTGCCGGGGAAACTTCCCTCCCGGAGGGGGAATCGTCGCCATCGTCATCACCAACACTCCTCTCTTCGGAGGGGAGGCATCTTCATCAGCACCATCTCCTCTCCAATCCCTAGTTCATCTCTTGTAACCAATCTTCGTCTCGCGACTCCGATTGGTACTTGTAAGGTTGCTAATAGTGTTGATTACTCTTTGTAGTTGATGCTAGTTGGATTACTTGGTGGAAGAGTTTATGTTCAGATCCTTGATGCTATTCATTACACCTCTGATCATGATTATGATTATGTTTTGTGAGTAGTTACTTTTGTTCCTGAGGACATGGGATAAGTCATGTTAATAATAGTCATGTGAATTTGATATTCGTTCGATATTTTGATATGTTGCATGTTGTTTTTCCTCTAGTGGTGTTATGTGAACGTCGACTACATAACACTTCACCATATTTGGGCCTAGAGGAAGGCATTGGGAAGTAGTAAGTAGATGATGGGTTGCCGGAGTGACAGAAGCTTAAACCCCAGTCTATGCGTTGCTTCGTGAGGGTCTGATTTGGATCCACTAGTTTAATGCTATGGTTAGACTTTGTCTTAATTCTTCTTTTGTAGTTGCGGATGCTTGCGAGAGAGGTTAATCATAAGTGGGATGCTTGTCCAAGTAAGGGCAGTACCCAAGTGCCGGTCCACCCACATATCAAACTACCAAAGTAACGAACGCGAATCATATGAACATGATGAAAATAGCATGACAGAAATTCCCGTGTGTCCTCGGGAGCGTTTTTCCTCCTATAAGACTTTGTTCAGGCTTGTCCCTTGCTACAAAAGGGATTGGGCCACTTGCTGCATTGTTTCTACTACTTGTTACTTGTTACTTTTGCTCGCTATGTTTCACCTCACTACACCATCACTTGTTACCGCTACTTTCAGTGCTTGCAGTTTTACCTTGTTGAAATCCGTTTATCAGAGCCTTCTGCTCCTTGTTGGGTTCGAAACTCTTACTTATCGAAAGGACTACGATTGATCCCCTATACTTGTGGGTCATCACTGTCCCAAGGGGCAGACGGGGAGCTCGGAGACCCCGCCCTACTGCTTTCAGTTTCCTGCGGAAGGAACGTGAACCATTTAGAAATTTGGCTTCATTAATTAGAATGCAACCATGTGGAGCTAATTACGCGGGGGTTTATTCCTTACCAGAACACGCTCAAGCTCCTTCAACTTTGGATCCGTGGTAAGCTCCTTTGTTACCGGGTCCACCTTGTACCGGGCCCTGACATAGTTCCTCGTCTGCTTTTCAGGGTATTTATCGAAGATGGGCGGTAGGCCTTGCTCGACACGCTCCGCGTCCTCCTTGTCCCATTTAGGTTCCGCCCCTCTGTAACCACTGGGACCGAGTTTGTGGACCCCTAAGTTCAAGTCCCGCATATCTTTCCCCCACTGACTTGATTCCGCGGATGAGTTGCTCTCGCACTTGATCTTGAACTCTTGGTAAATAGCTTCGCAGATCGAAGGATTTTTCTCCTTGATCTTCTCATAACTATCACCTCTTAGGATCCTTATCTTCACTGAGGCTCTCCAAGTAGCCAGGGCCGTGCTCATCTTCGTGAGGGCAGCACTGTTCACTTTATTCCCTGCGAGGCGTGTGATTGCGACATCACCGTGGAACTTGTATCGTTCGTGCAGCTTCGTGAAGTGGAGGTTGCGCAAATTCGCTCGGCCTTGATGCCTTAGGTTCTCGGTGTTGATCGAGACGGTGCTCCAGAGAATGCACCCGAGTTGTCCCGTGTACCCACCGACTAATTCTTTGGGCGCCGTTGGATGCCCACTGGAGGACACTTCAGTAACTTCCTCCCTGACGGTGCCGAGCACGTTCGGGCGCCGGTCCTTCCGTTGCTTCTTCGGTTGGCTGCCATCTGTGCTTCGCTGCCATCATCAGTGGTGGCATCCCCGGCGGCACCATCAGTGGTGTCATCCCCGGCGGCACCATCAGTGGTGTCATCCCCGACGCCACTAGGGGTTGTGTAGTCGTGATCGGTGTCTTCCGCGGCGTGCTCATAGTGGTGAGGTTCTTCCTCCAGCTCCTGGGAGCTCCCAGAATGGCTTGCCCGAACCGCCGCCCTCATCATTGTTGGCCGTGTACACTCTAAATAGGAAAAAAAGGCTACTAGAGTTATTGGATGAGATCAGGGTAGTATCTATTCTTCTCAGATTTAGAGGAAAACTGAGAATAAAACATGCAAATTGATATGATGAAGATGAAGATTTGGGAGCAGAGCTTAGGTTAGAGAAGATGCGGAGATCAACATATTGAAGAATTAGTCACATGTTGTTATTTTCCTACCCTCCAATTGCTCTTCTTATTTATGCAAGTTTCCTTCCTGTCCTTCCCTCGTCTTTAGTCACATGTTGTTATATTTCAGATATTTCGGTTGCTCTGCCTATAGTGACTAGTTTGATCAACAACAGAAATGATGAGAGTGGTGTTATCATTTCCTAGCTCACTGCCTTATCCAGTATTTGGGCTTAGGAGACATGGGGACAAACAGATGTGCGGATTTGCACACTCATACTTGGCTTTGAGAACAGAAGGGTAGATGGTCTTGTGTCTACAATTATCAATTGGCACAAAAGGCAAATGGACGTTGAATTCCCTTCTTTTTGAAAAATGGACACTTAGAAATATTTGCTTTGTAGAAATAACATTGTCTCTAAATGTTGATTAATTTTTGTTTCGGTTGAGAATCGGGCACCTTCTAGGTCAAGAAAATTGGGCATGACCTTTGCTAGTTTTCTTGACCTAGGAGTGCCCCATTCTCAACCGAAACGGAAATTAATCAACATTTCAGGAGAAAGGGGTAACCTTCAGAACACAAACAGTAAGTTCAAAAGGTCCAGTTACATATTTCCGGCTACAAGGGTACACAACCACATGGAACATATGACCTGAATACAAACCAACATGGAACATATGACCTGACTACAAACCTGACTACAAACCAACATATGTCCCAAGAAGATTTTGCGAGCTGTTGAAACAACAAGAACAGGATAAAGAAAATAGCATACACATTACATAATTCATAAAATTTGATGCAGAAAAGGACGTGAATGAAAAGCTTGCCATCAATAAGCTCAATTAATTTACAAACAATCCTATCAAACGAATGAGGTGGAAACCACCAGGAGTTAAGGAAGGATCACCTAGGAGTGTCCAAGCATTCTTTTCCTTGCCGTTTGGCAGGTACTGCCCTGATTAGGTGCTGATTAGTGTACTCGTGCCTATGAACCCCATTTTACGTGGTTTTCACTTTTTCAATTTGGGCACAACATTGGTTGACCATGTCGCCAAAATTCAAACCTCAGTTCAGAACAAAGATTGGTGAATGACATTGATTTTAATGGACTAGTGGGTATAATCCATAGGTCAATTTGAATTAATATGATTCAAAACAAGATTTATCATTTTTGTTTCTCCACATGAGGGCCAGATTCTATATTACGTGACATGGTACATGTATGTGCTCTCTATGTACTCAAATGAGTTTATTTTTGGTAACATTAAAAATCAAAACATTGTATACACAACAAGAAAATTTTTGCTGTAAACATTTTGCATCTTTTTTGTGTTTCTTTGTTATCTCATGCGCATATATTTGGTATTATAATTTAATAACATATTACACACAAAAAATATCACATGCATATGTGATCATAGGTATACCTTCACTACAAGAATGAAACGCATAAAGGCAGTGAACTCATCATTTTTGAAGGAACAAAATAAAGGCATTCTTGGATATATTCTCACTCTATCACAGGGAGCAACACTGGCACAAGATATCAAGTGAGATATCCATGTGTCGCAATAAATCATGGACTATATTCCTTTTTGTAATTTGTTACTGAATCAGATATGCACTATACAACAGAATGATAGAATTTGTCCTGAATCATGGACTATATTCCTTTCTGTAATTTGAAAAAGTGAATCATCCGAGTCAAAGAACACTAGCATCAAAAGCATTAGTTTATGCATCAAGGCTTAGTGTGGATTCTTATACTTTGGAAATGATCCTCCACCCCCACCCACAACAATCAACTATCTACACACAACCTTGTAGCATGTGTCCATAAACCCAACAGGTCTGTTGACCACCTACAACAATCAAGGCTCAGTATTGTTGTGCATGTTGACCACCTACTGATTTAATCCAACAACAGTTCAGACTATTTCCAAGTCTTAACTCCTAACTGAAAGACTGGAACAGATTATCAAAAGTTCCAAACAATTATAGTAGGCTAGAAAATAGAAATCTATGTGAAGCTGATCTAGGCAGACTGAACTGATTTAGGTCTTCAAATTATAAAGTCCTACACTAGTGGCATATCGTACTAAATTTTAGAACTGAATCATCTGAATCAAAGTCCAACACATTAAACTGGCAGATTAACACTCAACTGAAATGAAACCCAAAATATCGTATTAAATTGAAGAACTGAATCAAAGAACAGTAGCACAAAAACCAATAGAGATGAAATTGCTAAAACGTCCCAGCAAGCTCGCCCTAATTCCGATTTCGCCCTAATTTCATGCAGAAACAGCACGCCATCTAGAAAACCAGGGCAGACCTAGCAGCGCCGATGGGCCACGGACGGGATAGGAGCAGCACGCATCAACGATTTACTCGGACCAAACCAATTAGCACCTAATTAGGGCAGTACCTGCCAAAACGGTAGCAAGGGATAGGAGCGGCGCGCCGGCGGCGATGTGCTGTGTACTTACGACGTTGTCAAGCTGGAGGCAGGCGGCGTCGGAGGCACGACCGAACCGGAGGACAAGGACCTTGTCGAGGGTGTTGCGGATGACCGGCTGTCGGAGAGGGGCCCGCCGCCGTTGAGCGGCCCGCTGCCGTTGAGGGGGCCGCTGCTGTGGAGGGAGGAGGGTGTCCCCGTGGAGGAGGAGGAGGAGGGAGTCACCGGCGGAGATTGAGGAGAGGTGGGGGGAGAAATGACGGGCGCGCTGTGGGGAGAGTTAGGGGAGGGATGAATGAATTGGTATAGTGGGGTAGGGTTAGCACTGGCGCACCATTTAGGGGTGCGCCATAACTAAGGTGATAGCAATGGTGCACCTTCTTGTGGTGCGCCATAAGTAAGATGATAGCAATGGCGCACCTTCTAGTGGTGCGCCATAAGTAAGGTGATCGCAATGGCGCACCTTCCCATGGTGCGCCATTACTAACTTTTTTTTTGATTTTTAGTTGCATGCATGTAATTATATTTTCGCCGCCTATCTAGTATACTTTGTATTTACTTCATCTATTTCTTACTAAGAACTATGAAAAGAGCCAATCACTCATTTCCACTTGTTTAGCCAAACGAGCTAATGTGTTTTACGAGTAGCCCGAGGAAAGCATGTTTTACACCTAACCCATCCATAAAGCTCACGGAGAGAGACACTTACAAAAAATCATGTTATCAGGTGATATCACATTGTGCAAAGATTTAGAATTACCTGACATGGTTGAAATCAAGTGACGTGAAATAACAGTCATCAAATATTGAGCTTGCCACTCACACACACACGCGGCCGACACGTCGTGATTCGATCTTAATTAGCTATCTTTTCACAATGATCTTCTTGCCCTTCTTTCTTGCGGTTGAATAATTTAGTCCTGGAACCCCTTGAATTCTTCTCTTGAACGGACGTCCTTTAGGTAGGCTGGTCCTGCTTCTTCTTGTGTTGTGTGCTACTTCATCGTCGTCGTCATCTTCCATCTTCAGGTCGCCGTACTTGTTGTAGTCTTGCTCATTGGCGACTCCATCCATTCCAATGATGTTCCTTTTGCCTCTCCTCACGACAACACGACTGGGCTTTGACGGGTCGGTAATGAAGAAGCATTGGTCCACTTGGCAAGACAATACCCGTGGCTCATTTTTCACGGTGACGTTTGCGCCCGCGGTCTTCGATTTGGCTTCGTGTATAACCATGGTGGTGAAATACCAGTCTTCTTTTAGGACGCTCTTGGCCCATCTGACACGGAACATCGGCAACTTCTCTCTAGCGTATCTCAGCTCCCAGATCTCCTCGACCCTTCTGTAGTATCTGTCCTTGTCGTTACCGGTGTAGGATTCCATCGTTACCCCGGAGTTCTGATAATCTGTCACATCCCTAACCCTTAAGCAAGATAGCATTGTGCTCATGTCTTCTTTGCATTTGCATCGAAGAAGTTTCAACAAAAACAACAAAGTGGCAAAGGAAAAACTCAAAACCCTAGCCACCATTTCAGTTAAAGGAAATCTCAAACTAGTTCAAAATCAATGAACCCAAAATGGCCTCAAGAAATGTTCAAACTTTCTGATAAATCATGAAAGTAAATGAGCATTGGAGAAAACTATTTCTTGTCACTTTAAGCTTTTTAAATTAATGTAAAAAGCCACTGGTTTCAAATTTAAAATTTGAAATCAGAAACTCTAATTTTTCAAAAATGTTGAAAACTTTGGAAATGGTTGGGGATATTATAACCAATATTTCAGGAGGTCTAAAATAGTTTTTACTTTTTGTTTTGGAGCTGAAATAATTAGCAAAACAATAGTTAGAAAAACAGAAAAACAAAAACAGAAAAAAAAATGGGAAACCTTACCTGTCGCCTAGCCTGGCCCGGCCCATCTCCCTCGCTCGTCCCCTCCCTCGCGCCAGTAGGCAGCAGGAGGTGGCCGCCGCCCCCTCCGGCGCGGCCACGCACCTGCGTGCCTCCCTGGCCGCCGCCTCGCGCTGGCGACGACGGGGATAAGCTCCCCAGAGCCTCCCCTATCCATTCCCCGCCTCGGTTCTCTTCCTCCGCCCGGATCTCTTCCTCCTCCCCGCTGCCGCCATTGGAGCCGAGCTCGAGCTCGAGCTGGCCGTGCCCCTAGCCTTAGGATCCCCTCCCAGAGCACGCCATTAGCTCCGCCTCGTCGCCCTGGTCATCTCTGCAGAAGCCGAAGCTTCCTCGAGCCCTGCAACGCCCGCAACACTGTCGTCTTCCACCTCCGGCCGCCGAACCTCTCCCGTCGATTCGCCCCCTCCGGCGCATCCCCGAGCCCCTCTTCAGCGCTATCGGAACCGCCGTGAGCTCGTCGTCGTTTCCCCTCTCGCCCCACGCTCTCCCGTGCATCGTAGCCTAGTTCCCCACCAAGGCCGAGAGCTTCTCGCCGCCGGCCATCTCGCTGCCGTCGCTGTGATGGCTGATCCACGCACCCGAGCTAGGATTCGAGCTCCTGGAGCCTCCAGCAGCGTGTCGAGCCCTCCAGCTGCCCTCCCCGTGCCCTAGAACCGCCCCTCATAGAAGGCCGAGCTTCGGCCGCCGCTCTGGCTCGTCGCCGACGCCTCTTCCGGCGACCCTAGCCTCCCCAGATGGTCCTGCCAGATCGGCCACTTCGCGAGCATGCTGTAGCTGCAAACCGCGTGCGTTTTGGTGCTATGCAGCGCCGTCTAGGTCGCCTCCGGCGAGCCCTCCGCCGCGGGCTTGGTCGCCGGCGACCACCCTCCGGTGGGCGTCGACGTGGCCGACCATTAGAGCGTAATTGCCCTCCCCTCAGTCGCTGCCAGAGGGCCCCACGCCTGGTCAAACCCCAATTAGGGGCTGGCAGCGCGGGATTAGTCCCAGAGAGGCTCACCAGTGGGGCTCCCCTGTCAGGTTTGACCTGAGCAGGTCAGCTGACCTGCTGAAGTCAGCCTGAGGCAATAAATAGAATTTCCAGTATAAAACTAATTCAGGAAATTGCTAAAATTTGTAAAAATCATAGAAATTAATCTGTAACTCCAATGAAAATAATTTATATATGAAAAAGTATCAGAAAAATTCAAGGATTCTGATTATGCTATTTTCAACCATGTTTCAAAAAGTTACAGAACCCTAAATTGTGGAATAAGGAATAATTCAATTCTTTTAATCACTTTATAAATGGAATTTGCAAAAATATTCAAATTTTATTATATATGCAATGATCACACACTGCCCTAATTACAAATCAGTACCATAACATGACATTTCGTGCATGTTAACAACAAGTTGATCTGAGCATCAGGTCGAATCAATTAAACGGGTATCCGAGAATACCCAGTTTGAATTGCTATTTGAATGTGATTCAAATCAACTCTAAACCTATTACATGTTGAAAATAATAACTTATCACCTTGCATTCTCATGCCATGCTCATGCATCATTTTGTGTGCATATGATTGTTATTGAATGTTGCCATTCATTTCGGTAGGGTCCGCACCCCCGGATTCCATCGAATATCCGTCTGACGGATATCGTTCCTCCTCTGAGCAACAAGGCAAGCAACCCTTTTGATCATCCCGATAATTCCCATGTTCTTGCTCCTGCACTTATTTATTGCATTAGGATCAAATGCTACAACTGCTTTTGCCACGATAGTTGAACCCACTTCCTTTGCATGACCTAACCTTGTCACAGTAAATAGCCGAACCTTGCAACCTAGCATACCTGGTAGTTGCTTGAGCTATGATGTGCCTTATCCTGCTATGCATGCTATGCTTAGAGTTGTGTATGGTCTGTCATCTGGGAGATGAACAGAAATGTGGAATGTGTTCGGTGAGCAAAGGTTGTGTGTTGAACTTGATTTGGTAAAGGTACCGGTGAAAGGCTGTGTATGAGTACATGGCGGGTTGTTTCATTGGAACCGTCCTTAGGAACTGAGTTCCGTGTATGTAATCCAAGACTAGATACTACCACATGCTGGGCCCTGAAATATGACCCCGCTCGGCCTATTAATCGCGTAGTACTCGGTCTAGGAGTTGCAAGTAGTTTCTGGTGTTTATAGTAATGCTGGAGGCCGTGCATGGTGCTGACCTGA
The DNA here is from genome assembly GCF_904849725.1 of Hordeum vulgare subsp. vulgare. Taxonomy (NCBI): domain Eukaryota; kingdom Viridiplantae; phylum Streptophyta; class Magnoliopsida; order Poales; family Poaceae; genus Hordeum; species Hordeum vulgare. The sequence continues at coordinate 10,104,305 of NC_058521.1, forward strand.
GAGGTGGGCCGTGATGCGGTAGGCAGTGGCACGGTGTACCAAGTGGCACCCGGATGGTGGGCTCGGGAACCCTACGCACATCGTTTGAGGCCGTGGCGGAAACCCCGGCCGGACTTCCGTACGGGTTACTCTCAGATAGGCGATAAACCTGGACTAGGTACTGGTGTGGTTAACGGTCGTGGCCGACTCCCTCGCTGGGCTTCCGCTTGAAGGTTGCCGAGGTGCATGACGTACACATGGCGATAAGTGGCGAGAGCGTGTGTGACGAAGTACACCCCTGCAGGGTTATGATCTATTCGAATAGCCGCGTCCGCGGATATGGACTACTTGGAGACATATGTTGTTCATAGATAACTTCAATGGCTACTCATAAAATTGTTAAGATAAGCGTGAGTGTCGTGGACGGCTTTTCCGTATGGAGACGGAATGATTCCACGATAGTGTATTGTTGTGGTGTTAGTGGACTCGTGTGCGAGAAATCAATTTGTCAAAACTAATTTCAAAATGCAAGTTGTCTAGCCACGAGTCAAATGCTAGCTTCCCGTATGAAACCCCACAATACCTTTTGATACCTTGCATGAGTAGTTAGTTCTCCTAAAGTCTTGCTGAGTACCTTCGTACTCATGTTTGCTTAATAAATGTTGCAGAGGTTGCTAATGACCCTAATGGAGGGTTCTTCGTAGACATCGACGACGACGAGTAGCTGGTGTCCCAAGTACGATCTGGCCCTACGTCGGCTCTGTAGTATAGTCAGGCCATGTGCCTTCTAGTTGCACTGTCTGTACCCAGACAGTTTATAACTCTTCCGCTGGCTTGTATCTGTATGACTGCTATTATGGGTCGAGAGACCTTAATGTGTAATATTATGTGTGTGGCTCTTCCGAGCCTCTTGAATAAAGGTTGTATGTTTATGGTTATGTTGTGATGCCATCGATGTATCTATAAATATCGGTATGCCATGCGTACGTGTGTCATACTTGATATGTATAGGGTTCGAATACCTAGTCGTAAACTTTAGTAGCACTCCTTACAAGGAAATGCCCCTTTGTGATCCAACGAGCCTTGGTATTCCGCTACTGCTCCGGACACATTGGTTGACCGGCATGTGTCCTTCTTAGCTGCTGTGTCTGTCCTCTTTGGGGAAATGTCACGCGACGTAATGGAGTCCTTGTAGCTTGCTACGACTCGTCTACGTTCGCTGATGACCGACACCTGCTTTGTTGGGTCATGTATGCCTGTCCTTGTGCGGAACTGCCACTTTGATTTATGACTAGACATGTCGATCCGGGTTCTTTGACATTGGATTGCTAGCGACACCTATCGCATACGTGAGTCAAAAGACGCAAACGGTCCCGGCTAAGGTAAGGCTGCAGCCATGGAGTTAACCGTGCGTGAGACCACAAAGAGATGCGATGTGTTACAGGCTGGATTCCTATGGCTTAGGATCGGGGTCCCGACATAATCGCTCTTCATGTCCTTTTCCCCGGTGTAGAATGTGTAGCCGTTGATATCGTACGCCTCATAGGTCATCAGGTTGTGCTCGGCGCCCTGTGACAAGGCGAATATGAGTTTTTTCTTCCGTGGAAGAATCCTCGTGTAAAGGGTACGACAGAAGCTTGTCCTTGAACCAACGCGTGAAATATGAGTTGTGCTCTTCGATTATATCTCCGTCTGTCCTCTGTTGGCCTCGGTCATTGTACGTCTTCTCAATAAAGGTTTTGTGCTCTACCACCCAAGGATTGACCACGTCTATGTGTTGTAGCGCGACTAGGTTTGCTCTTTCAAAGTCGGCGAGCGGACCCTTGAAGTCGACATGCATTTCACGGCGACCCTCGCGGTGACCCCATCCAGCGAGCCTGCCGAGGTGCCTGTTGACGGGCACACCAACAGGGTTCTCGATTCCTAGATAATTCGTGCAGAAGGAGATGCACTCTTCGGTCAGAAAGCCCTGGGCTATGCTTCCATTTGGACGTGCCCTGTTGCGAACGTATCCTTTGATGACACCATTCCTCCTTTCGAATGGCATCATGCCGTGCAGGAACGTCGGCCGGAGTTGGATGCTATCCTCCACGATATGGACGAGTAGATGCACCATAACGTCAACGAATGCGGGCGGGAAGTACATCTCAAGCTCGCATAGTATCACCATGATCTCTTCCTGTAGCCTTATGAGTTGCCTCACGCCAACCGACTTCCGAGAGATGACGTCGAAAAAGTTGCATAGGCCAAATAGCGTTTCACGGACGTGCGCGTCCGTGATCCCACGGATTGCAACTGGAAGTATCTGCGTCATCAGCACGTGATAGTCATGAGACTTCATCCTGCTGAACTTCTGCTTCGCTGAGTCTAGGTATGTGCTTATCTTCCCCGCGTAACCATAAGGAAGTTTTACTCCTACGAGGCAGGTGAAAAACTGATCGATCTCCTTCTGCATTTCATCATCATCATCATCATTAGGGCGTTTCGCATGAAGCTCCTCCCTGATGCCCATTGATTGCAAGTTTGCCCTTGCTTTCGGCCCTTCTTTGGTCCTCGCTGGCATGTTGAGCAGGGTACCAAGCAGACTCTCGCACATGTTCTTCATGATATGCATGACATCAAGGCTGTGAGGCACACAGAGGATCTTCCAGTACGGCAAGTCCGAGAAAACAGACCTCGTTTTCCATACCTTTAGAAGCGGCTCTGGCGCCTCTTGCTTCTTCTCCTCCCTATCCGCGTGCCAACGGAGGAGCTCTGCTTTCTTAGGGTCCGCGAAATACCGCTGCAGTCGAGGAGTGATCGGAAAGTACCACACCACTTTTTGAGGAGCTTTCTTCCTCTTCTTGTATCGAGTGACGCCGCACACCGTACATATGGTAGACTCCGCATGCTCGTCCCGATAAATGATGCTATCATTCATGCACACATGGTATTTCACATGCGGTAAATCCAGAGGACACACGATTTTCTTCACCTCCTCGAAACTGTTCGAGCACTTGTTCCCCATGGGAAGACGTTCGTGCCAGAATGACATGTTCTCGTCGAAGCATGTGTCGGTCATTTTGTGTTTTACCTTCATCTCCAGAGCCATGAGCGTTACTTTCAGGCGGGTATCCTCGGGCCTGCATCCTTCATACAATGGAGTAACCGCGTCTATCTCCAGTTGATCCATCTTGGCTTTCTCTCGGGCGGCAGCTCTTGCGTTACCCGTCTGCTTAAGAAGAAGCTCTTGAATATGAGGGTCCTGCACCCAGCCCATCGATGGTCCATCGTCGTCTGCTCCGGCATCTTCATCTTCATGATCATGCCCTTTTTCTTGATCTTCCTCATCATCATGTCTGGCATCTTCTACATGATGACTGTGTCCTGCATCTACTTCGTGATCATGTCGTGGAGATTCTTCGTCTTCTCGCCCGCCCTCGCTGCTATTGTCTTGCCTCCCTTCCTTTTTTCTTGCCCTGCCCCCATGGATGACTTCATAATCATTATCATCACCTTGCCACGGATAGCCATCCATGAAACCACACACGAGCAGGTGGTCCCGCACCTGTGTGGAATCCGGGTCCATAAGGCTCTTTAGCTTGCATCTTCGACACAGACATCTTATCTCCGTCTCGTTCTTTTGAAGCATCTCGGCCTTCGCGGAGCTCAAAAACCTATTCACGATGCCTTCGGTCATCGTGCGGACCATGGTCGCCTGCGGGGTAGAGCAAAACGATATGTTAGAACATTTTTTTGGCATGACTTTGCCTAAAAAGAGGACCAAAAAGAATGCATAGTAGAAAATTCTCGCCGAAACGGAAATGAAGCAACATTTCGGCAAAATATTGGCAACTATCGCATTTCAAATACCGGTAACTGCAAACACAAACATATGCAACACCACAAACATACGTAGATCTAGGCCATAAAAAGTGTGTACACGTGTTGAAGGGAGAAAAAAGTAGATCTAGAACATAAAGAAAGCTTTCCCCTTACTTACCTATCAAAAAAAGGAAATTTAACCACTTAATTTGGGTGAATCTATGGTGCAAATGAGGTGAGGAGGAGGAGGCAGCCAAGACTAGTGAGTTTGAACTGGTGGAGAGAATGAAGTGGGGGGAAAGTGAGTGTGAAGTGGGGTGCAAAAATATCTACTGCTCCCAGGTTACCAATGGCGCACCTAGAAAGAATGCACCATTAGTAACCAGCGTTAGTAATGGCACACTTGGTAAGAATGCGCCATTAGTGGTTTTGGAAAAAAACTAAAAACAAATGTTAGTAGTGGCGCACCGTGAATGTGGTGCGCCATTACTAGTTAAAACTAGTAATGGCGCACTTCCCATGGTGCGCCACTAATAAGTGTAGGAAAGGGTGTGGGGCCAGGACAAAGATAGTAATGGCGCACCACACAGAAGGTGCGCCATTAGTAATATGGACATTAATGGCGCACCAGTATGTGGTGCGCCACTTCTATATAATAGTGGCGCACCACATACATGGTGCGCCATTAATGTCCATATTAGCTATAAACCTTTTTCTAGTAGTGCTATTTTGGGGTCGCAGTTCGATTTTTGATGCTCCGTGAACCCTGTGCACGACTATCGAGACGTCACAAAAACTCATTGTTTTTGTCATTTCGGGCTAGTTTCGTGGGCTATAACACACTGTTTTAGGGTCCCGGGTCGATTTTTGATGCTCCATGAACCGTGTGCACGACTACCGAGATGTTGCAAAAACTCTTCGCTTTTGTCATTCAGGCTAGTTTCGTGGGCTAGAGCGCACTCTTTTGGGGTCACAGGTCGATTTTTGATGCTGCATGAACACTGTCCACGGGTATCGAGACGTTGCAAAAACTCATTGTTTTTGGCGTTTCACGCTAGTTTCGTGCGCTATAGTGCACTATTTTGGGGTCCCGGGTCGATTTTGATGCTCCATGAACCCTGTGCATGACTATAGAGACGTCGCAAAAACTCGTTGTTTTGTGCTTTCGGGCGTGTTTCGTGGTTATAAGCGCACTTTTCGGGGTACCGGGTCGATTTTTGATGCTCCATGACCGTGTGCATAGCTATCGAGACATTGCAAAAATCATTCTTTTATTGTTTCGGGCCAATTTCGTGGGCTACAACGCATTGTTTTGGGGTCCCGGGACGATTTTTTATGCTCCATGAACCATGTGCACGACTATCGAGACGTCCGAAAACCTCGGTGTTTTGTCGTTTCTCGGCACTTTCGTGGGCTATAGCGTACTGTTTTGGGGTCCCGGGTCAATTTTTGATGCTCCATGAACCCTTTGCACGTCTATCAAGACGTTGCAAAAACTCGTAGTTTTTGTCATTTCGGGCCAGTTTCGTGGACCCTGTGCATGGCTATCAAGATGTCGCAAAAACTCATTGTTTTGTCCTTTCGCACCTGTTTCATGGTTATGAGCGCACCATTTTGGGGTCCCAATTCGATTTTTGATGCACCATGAACCGTGTGCATGGCTATCGGGACGTCCCAAAAACACGTTGTTTTTGTCGTTCGGGGCCTGTTTCGTGGGCTATAATGCACTGTTTTAAGGTCCGAGGTTGACATTTGATGCTCCAAGAACCATGTGCACGGCTATCAAGACATTGCAAAAAATCGTTGTTTTTGTCGTTTCGGGCCAGTTTTGTGGGAGCGCACTGTTTTGGGGTCCCGGGTCGATTTTTTTTGCTCCATGAATACTGTCCACGGCTATCGAGACATTGCAAAAACTCATTGTTTTTGTTGTTTCAGGCTAGCTTCGTGGGCTATAGCGCACTATTTTGGGGTCCCGAGCCGATTTTTAATGCTGCATGAACCCTGTGCATGACTATAGAGACGTCGCAAAAACTCGTTTTGTCCTTTTGGACCTGTATCGTGGTTATAAGCGCACTATTTCGGGGTATGGGGTCGATTTTTGATGCTCCATGAACCATATGCACGACTATCGAGACATTGCAGAACTCGTTATTTTATGGTTTCGGGCCAATTTCGGGGGCTATAGCGCACTCTTTTGGAGTCCCGGGTCGATTGTTTATGCTTCATGAACCCTGTGCCCTACTATCGAGATGTCCGAAAAACTCGGCGTTTTTGTCGTTTCGGGCTAGTTTCGTGGGCTATAGCGCAGTGTTTTGGGGTCCCGGGTCAATTTTTGATTCTCCATGAACCTTGTGCATGACTATCGAGACGTCGCAAAAATTCATTAATTTTGTCATTTCGGGCCAGTTTCGTGGGCTATACACACTGTTTTAGGGCCCCGGGTCGATTTTTGATGCTCCATGAACCGTGTGCATGGTTACCGAAACGTTGCAAAAATTCATTGTTTTTGTCATTTCGGGCCAGTTTCGTGGATAATAGCGCACTGTTTTGGGGTCGTGGGTCGATTTGTTATGCTCGATGAACCATGTGCTCGACTATAGAGGCGTCACAAAAACTCGTTGTTTTGTGGTTTCGGGCCAGTTTCGTGGGCCAGAGCACACTGTTTTGGGGTCCCGGGTTGATTTATTACGCTCCATGAACTGTGTGCACGACTAACGAGACATCGTAAAGATTCGTTGTTTTTGTCGTTTTGGGCCAATTTCGGTGGCTATAGCGCACAGTTTTGGGGTCCCGAGTCAATTTTTGATGCTCCATGAACCTTGTGCATGACTATCGAGACGTCGCAAAAATTCATTATTTTTGTCATTTCGGGCCAGTTTCACAATGTTTTAGGGTCCCGGGTTGATTTTTGATGCTCCATGAACCGTGTGCAGGGCCATCATGACTTTGTAAAAATTCATTGTTTTTGTCATTTCGGGCCCGTTTCGTGGGCTATATCACACTGCTTTGGGGTACTGGGTCAATTGTTGATGCTCCATAAATCGTGTGCACGACTATAGAGACGTCCTAAAAACTCATTGTTTTTTCGTTTTTTGCCAGTTTCGTGGCCTATAACACACTGTTTTAGGGTCCCGGTCGATTTTTAATGCTCCATGAACCATGTGGACAACGATCAAAATGTCACAAAAACTCGTTGTTTTTGTCATTTGAGGACAGTTTCGTGGGCCATAGAGCACTGTTTTGGGGTCCCGCGTCGTTTTTTGATGCTCCATGATCGTGTGCACGATTATACACACGCTGCAAAAAGTCATTGTTTTTTCCCTTTCAGGCCTATTTCGTGGTTATAAGCGCACTATTTTGGGGTCCCGGATCGATTTTTTTATGCTGAATGAACCCTGTGCATGGCTATTGGGACGTCCCAAAAACAAGTTGTTTTTGTCGTTTCGGGCGAGTTTCGTGGGCTATAACGCAATGTTTTAGGGTCCCAGGTCAATTTTTGAATCTCCATGAACCATGTGCACGTCTAGCGAGACGTCGCAAAAACTCGTTGTTTCGTGGTTTCGCGCCAGTTTCGTGGGCAATAGCGCATTGTTTTGGGGTCGTGAGTTTATTTTTTATGCTTCATGAACCCTATGCACGACAATCGAGACGTCACAAAGACTCGTTGTTTTTGTTGTTTTGGGCCAGTTTCGTGGGCTATAGCGCACTGTTTTGTGGCCCCGGGTCGATTTTTATGCTCCATGAACCATGTGCGCGGCTATCGAGACGTCTGAAAATCTCAGTGTTTTTGTCGTTTCGGGCCAGTTTCGTCGGCTCGCACTGTTTTAGGGTCCCGGGTCAATTTTTGATGCTCCATGAACCTTCTGCATAGCTATCGAGACATCGCGAAAACTCATTGTTTTTCTCATTTCGGCTATAACACACTGTTTCAGGGTCCCGGGTCGATTTTTGATGCTCCATGATGCATGTGCACGACTATCGAGACGTCGCCAAAAGCCGTTATTTTGTTATTTGGGGCTAGTTTCGTGGGCTATAGCGCAGTGTTTTGCTATCCCGGGTCGATTCCTTATGCTCCATGAACCATGTGCACGGCTATCGAGACGTATCAAAATCTCGTTATTTTTGTGGTTTTGGGCCAGTTTCGTAGGCTATAGCGCACTGTTATGGGTCCTGGGTCAATTTTTTATGCTTCATGAACCGTGTGCATGACTATCGAGACGTAACAAAAACTCATTGTTTTGTCGTTTCGGGCAAGTATCGTGGGCTAGAGCGCACTGTTTTGGGGTCCGGCCCGGGTCGATTTTTTATGTTCCATGAACCGCGTGCACGGCTATAGACCCGATATTTTTATCGTTTCGGGCTAGTTTCGTGGGCTCAGCGCACTGTTTTGGGGTCCCGGCTCAATTTTTTATGCTCCATGAATCCTGCGACGACTATCAAGACGTCACAAAAACTCATTGTTTTTGTCAGTTCGGGCGAGTTTCGTGGCGTGTAACGCACCGTTGTTGGGTTCCGGCTCATTTTTTTATGCTCCATGAACCGTGTGCATGGCTATCGAGACGTTACAAAAATTCATTGTTTTGTCGTTTCGGGCCAAAATCGTGGGCTATAGCGCACTAGTTTGGGGTCCCGGGTTGATTTTTTATGCTCCATGAGCCATGTGCACAGCTATAGTGACGTCGCAAAAACTCAGTGTTTTGTTGTTTCGTGCCAGTTTCGTGTGCTATTATGAATTGTTTTGGGGTCGATTTTTTTTGCTACATCAACCCTGTCACGGCTATCGAGACGTCACAAAAATCTTTGGTTTAGCCTTTCGGGCCTGTTTCGTGGTTATAAGCGCATTATTTTGGTGTCCTGGGTTGATTTCGGATGCTCCATGAACCCTGTGCATGGCTATTAAGACGTCCCCAAAACACGTTGTCTTTGTGATTTCGGGCTAGTTTCGTGCGATATAAGGCACTGTTTTAGGGTCCCGGGGCAATTTTTTATGCTGCACGAACCGTGTGAACGACTATCGACACGTTGCAAAAACTTGTTGTTTTTGTGGTTTCGAGCCAGTTTCATGTGCAATAACACAATGTTTTAGGGTCTAGGGTCGATTGTTGATGCTCCATCAATGCTATGCACGACAACCGAAAGGTCGCAAAAACTCGTTGTTTTTCTCATTTCGGGCCAGTTTCGCGGACTATAGCACACTCTTTTGGTGTCCTGGGTCGACTTTTGACGCTCCATGAACCCTGTGCATGACTATAGAGACGTCGCAAAAACTCGTTGTGTTGACCTTTCGGGCTTGTTTCGGGGTTATAAGCGCACTATTTTGGGGTCCCGGGTCGATTCTTGATGCTCCATGAACCGTGTGCATGGCTATTGGGACGTCCCAAAACCACGTTATTTTTGTTTTGGGCCAGTTTCGTGGGCGGTAATGCACTGTTTTAGGGTCCCGGGTCGATTTTTGATGCTGCATGAACTGTGTGCACGGCTACCGAGTGTTGCAAAAACTAGTTGTTTTTGTCATTTCGGGCCAGTTTCGTGGGCTATAGCGCACTGTTTTAGGGTCCCGGGTCAATTTTTGATGCTCCATGAACATTTTCCATGGCTATCGAGACGTTGCAAAAACTCATTGTTTTGTCGTTTCAGGCTAGTTTCGTGGGCTATAGAGCACTATTTTGGGGTCCCGGGTCGATTTTTGATGCTCCATGAACCCTGTGCATGACTATAGAGACGTCGCAAAAACTCGTTGTTTTGTCCTTTCGGGCGTGTTTCGTGGTTATAAGCGCACTATTTCGGCGTATGGGGTCGATTTTTGATGCTCCATGAACCGTATGCATGGCTATCAGGACGTCCCAAAAACACGATGTTTTTGTCGTTTCACGCTAGTTACGTGGGCTATAATGCACTGTTTTAGGGTCCCGGATCGATTTTTGTTGATCCATGAACCATATGCACGACTATCGAGACGTTGCAAAAAGTCGTTCATTTATGGTTTCGGGCCAATTTCGTGGGGTGCACACTCTTTTGGGGTCCCGGGTCGATTGTTTATGCTTCATGAACCCTGTGCACGACTATCGAGACATCCAAAAAACTCGATGTTTTAGTCGTTTCGGGCCAGTTTCGTGGGCTATAGCGCGGTGTTTTGGGGTCCCGGGTCAATTTTTTATTCTCCATGAACCTTGTGCATGACTATCGAGACGTCGCAAAAAATTATTATTTTTGTCATTTCGGGCGAGTTTCCATAAAATATTGGCCATCATTGAATAAGGGAAATTTGCATTTTCCTATTTAGTGCCAATATTGCATTTTGGGCACTTTGTGAAGGAACTACCATTTTGGTAGCCAGGAAAATCCCAAATAAATTGTGGAGCTTCTCCTGTCCATATCTTCCCCATTTTCATCAAGGTCCCATGTTCCATAGTTCAAAATTTGAGCACAACATCAATTTGCAAATTCTGTCCAGAATGGAAATTTGCAAAGGAAGTGCACTATTCCTTGATCTCCTTGATCTGAAACTTTGAATGGTGGTTTACATTGCTAAATCACTAATTAATACAAAAAATAATCTCAATCCCTCTATCAATCTTTTCCTAGCAATTTCCTAAGTTTCTGCCCCTTTGGAAGTGTTGTGAAGGAAGTACCATGTAGGCATTCCCAAATGAGCTGAAATTTTTCCAACATCTCCATATATTCAAATAATTCTCCTCCACCAAATTTTAGCCAAACCTATGTAGCTATGTTTTCCCCAGCATCATCATCTCTATTCCTGGCCAGACTGCAATGTTACAAAGGAAGTGCTAGCTAGCCCTGCCCATTTGTGCTGAAATTCTGCTACGATGGTCACCTTAGTAAGCCATCATACTCAGCCAATTATCCAACCAAATGGAATAGTGAGCTATGTACACCTCAGATCAAACACATTGCTGTCAGTCATTGTTTTTCCATTGATCTATCTCATCCAAGCTCCATGTTTCTGTCTGATGGTGCAAGTCAACTATTTGAGGTTGAAAGCACATGCCATACATGTTTTTGTCTCGGTTAGGTGTCCTCGATACGTGGTGCCGGTGGTGATCACATCTCTAGTCGGTAGCCGGCGTGAATTGTGGAAAATCAGTCGCCATCCGGTCACCTCCCATCACTGTAGGTTGTCTGCGAGTGCCGGCTCACTCCCCACCGCGCAGGTGTCTCCTGGAGCCTTCTCCCCCTCGTCTCCTAGCCCATGGCCGCTTCTGCCAATATCGATTCTCCGCCAGGATGCCGCCACTTTGCCGACCGTCTGGAAGCTCCGGCCATCGTCCAGCTCCTTCCCGAGCCCTCTCCCGAGCCTATTTAAAGCCCCTAGAGCCCTCTCCTAGAAGCGAGCATCCCTAGCTCTCCCTCTCGAGCCCGGAGCTCTCCGCTCCTTCCCATGTCCGTGGCCGCCTCTCTGCCGGCCGAGGGCACCTTCCCTCGAGGCCCCTCGATCCCCCATGTGACCATCCACAGGTGTGGGACGGTGCCACGAGGCCGGCTCGCCGGAATACGCAGCCAGGCGGGGTAGCACCGACGAGGCCGAGCCATCGCGTCTCTCCCGTGTCTCGGTCAGGGCTGGCGGCGACCAGAGAAGAAGGAGGGAGGAGAGAGAGAAAGGGATAAGGGGGGGGGGGGCGCTTGTAAGCCTCGCAGGCGTTGACCAGCCCCGGCCCCGCGCATTTTAAGTGGAAGCGTATTCTCAGGCATACGCTTTCGCTTCTGGAAAGCGTATTCTCCTCGGATGCGCGACCAGCTATGCTGTCAGGGACCCGGTTGTGAATATTTCTTTTACAGAAAGATCCCTCGCAGACAAACGCTTATATCTTTTTGCTCGGGACTCCAATTGAGGTGATTCCAATGCCCACGTCTTCGTATCGTCGAGCCCCTCATATTGGTATCATTTTCACAAGGTGGTTAAACTGTGAAAATGACCCTTTTGCTCTTGTGTCCAATCTGCCCCTTCGAGACTGAGCGGTATCCGGCGATCCTTTCCGCGGACTCTCCGCATCTCTTCCGGGAGTATCCTTCGACCCTAGGCAATCTGAACATCTAATATATGTCCTCAAGCTTTGCTCTGTGTTGTTCCTGCATGATTAAATTAATATGCTTGTGATTGTATGCATAGTAGTGTGTTGTATGAGATGCTCACGAACCCTTGCTCGCATTTTCTTCAATGACGGCACCACGCGTGAGTATGAGCTTCTTTCGGGCGTCCGTGGTGGATGCTAACTTTATATTTCTCTTGTCAGCAGCTAACTCGTGTTCTAAGCTGCTTTTCGGCCGTCGCGGGCAGCTATTGAATTTCTTTCCCTGGCAGTGACCCTATGCTCTGAGCTGTCCCTCGGCCGTCTTAGGGAACTGCTACATTCTTCTTATCAACACCGTCTCATGCTCTAAGCTGCTTTCCAGCCGTCTTGAGCCGGGGTTGAGTTATTCCGGTAATGTCCCAGATATGTGTTGTAAAGACCGTTCTGGTGGCTACCGATTTATTTGCCGGTTTTATACAAGGGTTCTGAGGGTCTAATTTACACCTAGAACTTGTAAAGTAGTAACTTGTGATCTACATCCTGTCTTATTGCTACCTCTTGAGCTTGCGTTGGTTTTTCCCTTGAAGAGGAAAGGGTGATGCAGCACAGTAGCAGTAAGTATTTCCCTCAGTTTGAGAACCAAGGTATCAATCCAGTAGGAGTATCAAGGCAAGTCACCAAAGTACCTGCGCAAAAACAAACAAACTTGCACCCAACACTATAAAGGGGTTGTCAATCCCTTCACGATTAATTGCAAGGTGAGATCTGAAGGTGGAAAGTGCAACAAAGTAAAAGTGTAGAGCTGAAAATATGATGTGAAGTAGACCCGGGGGCCATAGTGTTCACTAGAGGCTTCTCTCATGATAGCAAGTATTACGGTGGGTGAACGAATTACTGTCGAGCAATTGACAGAACCGCGCAAAGTCATGATGATATCTAAGGCAATGCTCAAACGTATAGGCATCACGTCCAAGATAAGTAGACCGATACTGTATGCATCTACTACTATTACTCCACACATCGACCGCTATCCAGCATGCATCTAGTGTATTGAGTTCATAATGAACAGAGTAACGCCTTAAGAAAGATGACATGATGTAGATGGATAAATTCATGCAATAGATATAACCCCCATCTTTTTACCCTTGAAGGCAACAACACGATGCATGCTTCGCTACCCTTCTGTCACTGGGTGAGGACACCGCATGGTATGAACCCAAAACCAAGCACTTCTCCCATTGCAAGAATTATAGATCAAGTTGGCCAAACGAAACCCACAACTCGAAGAGAATTACAAGGATATGAAATCATGCATATAAGAGATCAGAGGAAACTCAAATAATATTCATAAATAATCTGATCATTGATACATCTCCATCGTATCTACTTTTCCGAACTCTTTTGCCCTTGTTTTGGACTCTAATTTGCATGATTTGAATGGAACTAACCCGGACTGACGCTGTTTTCAGTAGAATTGCCATGGTGGTTGTTTTTGTGCAAAAATATAAGTTCTCGGAAGGTCCTGAAAATTTACGGAGATTTTTTCTGGAATAAAAGAAAAATACCTGCGCAAAGATCCACCGGAGGGGGCGTGCTAGTGGGCCACAAGCCCATAGGCCGCAGCCACCCCCTAGGCCACGTCGTGATGGCTTGTGGGGCCCACGTGGCACCACCGCCCCCAAACTCAGCTCTATACCTTCCGTTTTGCCTGGAAAATAAAATCAGAGAGAAGGTTTCATCGCGTTTTGCGATACGGAGGCACCGCCAGATCCTGTTCTTCATCTGGAGGGCAGATCTGGAGTCTGTTTCGAGCTTCGGAGAGGGGAAATCGTCGCCATCGTCATCATCAACCTTTCTCCATCGACAATTCCATGATGCTCTTCATCATTCGTGAGTAATCTCATCGTAGGCTTGCTGGACGGTGATGGGTTGGATGAGATCTATCATGTAATCGAGTTAGTTCTTGACGGGGATTGATCCGTAGTATCCACTATTTTCTAGATTGATGTTGCTACTACTTGGCTATGCTTAATGCTTGTCACTAGGGCTCGAGTGCCATGATTTCAGATCTAAACCTATTATGTTGTCGTCAATATATGTGTGTTTTAGATCCTATCTTGCAAGTTGTAGTCACCTACTATGTGTTATGACCCGACAACCCCGGAGTGACAATAGCCGGAACCACTCCCGGAGATGACCATAGTATGAGGAGTTCATGTATTCACCGCGTGTGAATGCGTTGGTCCGGTTCTTTATTAAAAGGAGAACCTTAATATCCCGTAGTTTCCATTAGGACCCCGCTGCCACGGGAGGGCTGGACAATAGATGTCATGCAAGTTCTTTTCCCTAAGCACGTATGACTACATACAGAAAACATGCCTACATTAGATTGATGAACGAGAGCTAGTCACATATCTCTCCATGTTATAGCTGTTACATGATGAATCACATCCATCATACACATCCATCACCGATCCACTGCCTACGAGTCTTTTAATACTGGTCCTCGCTATGTTACTTTGTCTAGGCTTGTCCCTTGCTACAAAAGGGATTGGGCCACTTTGTTGCTAGTGCTGTCACTTTGTTACTGTTGCTACTGCTGCTACTTCTGTTCCTTGCTACTCCGCTGTTACTTGTTGCAAGATCTTTTCCGACACTATTGTCGGGGAAGAATAGTTGCTCGTCAACGTACCTTTTTCTGGCAACATTGATACAACAGTTAGGAATAGTCTGCCGTCAAAAGATCGTTTCTCGCACCGTTGTTATCATACTACTTTGCTACTGATACTTTGCTTGCAGACATTAATCTTTCAGGTGTGGTTGAATCTGATAAACTCAGCTGCTAATACTTGAGAATATTCTTTTTCTTCCCCTGGCGACCAACAAATTTGGGTTGAATACTCTACCCTCGAAAACTGTTGCGATCCCATATGCTCGTGGGTTGTCAATCATAAATCCACGATTCATTGGATCTCGAAAAACACACCACAAAAGAAGGTTACATCAGATAGATCTCCATGAAAATCATGGAGAACTTTGTTTTGAATATCCAAGAGAGAGAAGAAGCCATCTAGATAGTGGCTATGGACCCGAAGGTCTGTGGTGAACTACTCACGCATCATCGGAGAGGCAATGGTGTTGACGAAGAAGCCCTCCGTGTCCGAATCTCCCCTCCGACAGGGCACCAGAATGTTTCCCAAATGGGATCTTGCGGAGACAAAGGCTTGCGGCGGCGGAAAAGTATTTCCGTGGCTCTCTCTGGCAGTTTTCGATTTTTAGGGAATTTATAGGCGGAAAAAGTAGGGCAAAGGAGCTACGAGGGGCCCACAAGCCTGGTAGGCGCGCCCCCCAGGCCGCGGCTAGGGGGCTTGTGGCCTCCACCGGAGTCCTTTGCCTTGGTTCTCAAGTTCCCTGCGTATCTTCTGTTACGGGAAAAATCTTTCTGAAGGTTTTATTCTGTTTGGACTCCGTTTAAAATTCTTCTCTGAAAAGGGTCAAAAACACGGAAAAAAAACAGGAACTAACACTTGGCACTGAGTTAATAGGTTAGTCCCCAGAAAGATATAAAATAGCATAATCATGCATACAAAACATCCAAAGTTGACAAGATAATAGCATGGAACCGTCAAAAATTATAGATACGTTGGAGATGTATCACTTATTAATAACTCATGGTGATATGGAGATAGGTTGTTGTGTTTCTACCACAGTTATCATCATGTTAAGCTATTGTTGATAAACAACCATGCTTGATAAATATGTTGTTAAAACCAAACCTAGTTGGTTGATCAGAGGTCACCTGTCCGGGCTTATCCGTGCAACCACATTTGCGAGTATGGGACGGCCATGACTTGGGCTGATCGTGTGACCTTTCATTGGTACCTCCAAAGAGGGAGGGTTATGCACGCGTGCTACCCTGATCAGGGAGGCAGTGATAATCCTGTGAGCCCAGTTGACTTGTTTGGGTACCCGTCCCCGGTTGGGACAGTTTAGTTTGGCCACGATGGTGGCAGGTGTCATGAGGACACAGGGCCACCGAGGGCTGGACTCCAGGGGAGGATGAATGCCGGTGGTACGATGAAAGAGTCACGGGTCAGACAAGTTTTGTTGGAGCAACACTGGTCCACCCAAATGGGATCATGAGGTCAGTTCTTCATAGTGTGGCTAAAGTGTACAACCTATGCAGAGTGTCAAATCTATTCGAATAGCTGCGTCCACGGTATTGGACAGCACGTCCAGACCTTAGTAGGTGGTCAACTGTAGCAGTGATATTAATGATGGAAGAAGTCGCCTTGTGCAGACATCGGACGATGTCCGGTATATGACATGTTAGCCATGGGATGGCTATGAGATGAGTGGTCGGATGACCACATGAGTTGCATTGGATCAGATTTAGATTGGATCGTGAGAATGTTCGAAGTATAAATCATTTACCTAATATGCTTTACCTTATCATATTTACTTTAGTAGTTATCTTGCTGGATAATCCTAATATATCATAATACTTAGTCATGCTAGGTAGGTAAGCTATGCCATCATAATTAATATTGCTCTAATAACAAATACATGCTTGAATGCCATAGATTGCTTTGCTTAGTGTATATGTTAGTTTTGGTTTGCTTGCGAGTACATTCAAAAGTACTCAGTGGCTTTTAACATGGCCAGGTTCACATAAGGATCCGTCGTCCGTCAGCGAGGAACTGGAGCATTCGTAGGCTAGGAGCATAACCGAGCCAGATCCCTATGGATGGGAGCCGCACCAGGACCATGCTGCATTAGATAGAGCTTTCCCGCTGCGATCACCTTTGTAGTTCATCATGTAAACTCATACATTCATTAATAGAAATGCATGTATTCATGATACTTGTTGTAAACGTGCACGCGAGAGTGATTTCTTGGGCTGGTGTGCGCGGCGACCATCTGGCTACAATGGTAATCAGGCGGAGCGCCACAATAAGGCACTGTTTTGGGGTCCCGGGTTGATTTATTACGCTCCATGAACCGTGTGCACGACTAACGAGACGTCGTAAAGAGTCATTGATTTTGCCGTTTTGGGCCAGTTTCGTTAGCTATTGCGCAGTGTTTTGGGGTCCCGGGTCAATTTTTGATGCTCCGTGAAACCTGTGCACGACTATCGAGATGTGTGCATATATATCGGGACGTCCCAAAAACTCATTGTTTTTGTCGTTTCGGGCTAGTTTCGTGGGCTATAGCGCACTATTTTGGGGTCGCAGATCGATTTTTGATGCTCCATGAACCCTGTGCACGGCTATCGAGACGTCGCAAAAAGTCATTGTTTTTGTCATTTCGGGCTAGTTTCGTGGGCTATAACACACTGTTTTAGGATCCTGGGTCGATTTTTGATGCTCCATGAACCGTGTGCACGACTACCAAGATGTTGCAAAAACTCTTTCTTTTTTCATTTAGGCAAGTTTCGTGGGCTACAACGCACTGTTTTGGGGTCACATGTCGATTTTTGATGCTCCATGAACACTGTCCATGGCTATCGAGACCTTGCAAAAACTCATTGTTTTTGTCGTTTTAGGCTAGTTTCGTGGGCTATAGCGCACTATTTTGGTGTCCCGGGTCGATTTTTGATGCTCCAAGAACCATGTGCATTACTTTAGAGACGTCGCAAAAACTCGTTATTTTGTCCTTTCGGGCATGTTTCGTGGTTACAAGCGCACTATTTCGGGGTACCGGGTCGATTTTTGATGGTCCATGACCGTGTGCTTAGCTATCGAGACGTTGCAAAAACTCATTCTTTTATAGTTTCGAGCCAGTTTCGTGGACTACAGCGCAATGTTTTGGGGACCCGAGTCGATTTTTTATGCTCCATGAACCCTGTGCACATCTATAGAGACGTCGCAAAAACTCATTGTTTTGTCCTTTCAGAGCTATTTCGTGGTTATAAGCGCACAATTTTGGGGGTCCTGGGTCAATTTTTGATGCTCCATGAACTGTGTGCATGGCTATCGGGACGTCCCAAAAACACGTTGTTTTTGTCGTTTGGGGCCTGTTTCGTGGGCTATAGCGCACTATTTTAAGGTCTGAGGTCGATATTTGATGCTGCATGAACCATGTGCACGGCTATCAATACATTGCAAAAAATTCGTTGTTTTTGTCGTTTCGGGCTTGTTTCGTGGGCTATAGCGCACTGTTTTGGGGTCCCGGATCTATTTTAGATGCTCCATGAACCCTGTGCTCGACTATCAATAAGTCGCAAAAACTCATTCTTATTGTCATTTCGGGCCAGTTTCGTGGGCTATAACACACTTTTTAAGGGTCCCGGGTCGATTTTTGATGCTCCATGAACACTCTCCACGCCTATCGAGACGTTGCAAAAACTCATTGTTTTTGTCATTTCGGGCCAGTTTCGTGGGCTATAGCGCACTGTTTTGGGTCCTGAGTCAATTTTTGATGCTCGATGAACCCTGTGCATGACTATAGAGACGTCGCACAAACTCGTTATTTTGTCCTTTCGGGCCTCTTTTGTGGTTATAAGCGCACTATTTCGGGGTATGGGGTCGATATTTGATGCTCCATGAACCGTGTGCATGGCTATTAGGACGTCCCAAAAACACGTTGTTTTTGTTGTTTCGGGCTAGTTTCGTGGGCTATAATGCACTGTTTAGGGTCCCGGGTCGATTTTTGATGCTCCATGAACCATATGCATGACTATTTTGACGTTGCAAAAAATCGTTCTTTTATGGTTTTGGGCCAATCTCGTGGGCTATAGCGCACTCTTTTGGGGTTCCGAGTCGAATTTTTATGCTTCATGAACCCTGTGCACGACTATCGAGACATCCGAAAAAATCGGTGTTTTGTGGGTTATAGCGCAGTGTTGTGGGGTCTTGGGTCAATTTTTGATTCCCCATGAACCTTGTGCACGACTATCGAGACGTCGCAAAAATTCATTCTTTTTGTCATTTTGGGCCATTTTCGTGGGCTATAGCGCAGTGTTTTGGGGTCCGGGGTTGAATTATTATGCTCCATGAACCGTGTGCACGACTAACGAAACGTCGTAAAGAGTCGTTGTTTTTGTCGTTTTCGGCCAATTTCGTGGGTTATAAGCGCACAGTTTTGTAGTCCCGAGTCAATTTTTGATGCTCCGTGAACCCTGTGCACGTCTATAGAGACCTCACAAAAACTCGTTTTGTCCTTTCGGGTCTGTTTCATCGTTATAAGCGCACTATTTTGGGGTCCCAGGTCAATTTTTTATGCTCCATGAACCGTGTGCATAGCTATCAGGACGTACCAAAAATTTGTTGTTTTCGTCGTTTCAGGCCAGTTTCGTGGGCTATAGCGCACTATTTTGGGGCCGCGGATTGATTTTTGATGTTCCATGAACCCTATGCACGGCTATCGAGACGTCGTAAAAACTCATTGTTTTTGTCATTTTGGGCTAGTTTCTGTTTTAGGGTCCCGAGTCTATTTTTGATGCTCCATGAACCCTGTGCACGGCTACCGAGACGTTGCAAAAACTCGTTGTTTTTGTCAGTTCGGGCTAGTTTCATGGGCTATAGCGCACTATTTTGGGGTCCCGGGTCGATTTTTGATGCTCCATGAACACCGTCCACGGCCATCAAGACCTTGCAAAAACTCATTGTTTTTGTCGTTTCACACTATTTTCGTGGGCTGCCCACTATTTTAGGGTCCCGGGTCGATTTTTGATGCTCCATGAACCCTGTGCATGACTATAGGGACGTCACAAAAACTCGTTGTTTTGTCCTTTCGGGCCTGTTTCGTGGTTAGAAGCATACTATTTCGGGGTACCGGGTCGATTTTTGATGCTCCATGAACCGTGTGCATGGCTATCGAGACGTTGAAAAAACTCATTCTTTTATTGTTTCGGGCCAATTTCGTGGGCTATAGCGCATTGTTTTGGGTGTTCGGGTCGATTTTTTATGCTCTATGAACCATGTGCACGGCTATCGAGACGCCCGAAAAACTCGGTGTTTTGTCGTTTTTGGCCAGTTTCGTGGGCCATAGCGCACTCTTTTGGGGTCTCGGGTCAATTTTTGATGCACCATGAACCCTTTGCACGTCTATCGAGACGTTGCAAAAACTCGTTGTTTTTTGTCATTTCGGGCCAGTTTCGTGGATTATAACACACTGTTTTGGGGTCCCTGATGACCCACAATTGTAGGGGATCTATCATAGTCCTTTCGATAAGTAAGAGTGTCGAACCCAACGAGGAGCAGAAGGATCTGACAAGTGGTTTTCAGGAAGGTATTCTGTGCAAGCACTGAAATTATCGGTAACAAATAGTTGTGTGGTAAGATGATTCGTAGCAAGTAGCAAGTAACAATAGTAACAACGGTGCATCAAAGTGGCCCAATCCCTTTTGTAGCAAGGGACAAGCCTGTACAAACGTATCTATAATTTTTGATGGTTTCACGCTGTTATCTTGTCAACTTTGGATGTTTTGTTTACCTTTTATAACTTTTTTGGGAACAACTTATTAACTCAGTGCCAAGTGCCAGTTCCTGTTTTTTCTGTGTTTTTGACTCTTTTCACATCTGATTTTGGAACAGAGTCCAAACTGAATAAAATCCCCGAAATGAACTGTTCCAGAACGGAAGAAGATCACTAGGCTTGAGGGCCAAGCAAGTGGCCCCACACGGGGCCCACAAGCCCTGTTGCCACGGCCAGGGGGGAGGCCACGGCAACCAAGCTTGTGGCCCCCCTGGCGCACCCCTGCCCTAGGTCTTTGGCCTATAAATTCCCTAAAAATCCAGAAAAAATCAGGGCATCCACGAAAACACTTTTCCGCCGCCGCAAGCTTCCGTTTCCGCGAGATCTCATCTGGAGGCCCTTCCCGGTGCCCTGTCAGAGGGGACTTTGGAGTTGGAGGGCTTCTTCATCAACATCATCGCCCCTCCAATGACTCGTGAGTAGTTCACTTCAGACCTACGGGTCCGTAGTTAGTAGCTAGATGGCTTCTTCTCTCTCTTGGATCTTCAATACAAAGTGCCCCATGATCTTCATGGAGATCTATCCGATATAATCCTCTTTGGCGGTGTGTTTGTCGAGATCCGTTGAATTGTGGATTTGTGATCAGATTATCAATGATATATATTTGAGTCTTCGCTGATTTCTTATATGCATGATTTGATATCCTTGTAAGTCTCTCCGAGTCTTGGGTTTTGCTTGGCCAACTAGATCTATGATTCTTGCAATGGGAGAAGTGCTTGGTTTTGGGTTCATACTGTGTGGTGACCTTTCCCAGTGATAGAAGGGGCAGCAAGGCACGCATCGTGTTGTTGCATTAAGGGTAACAAGATGGGATTTTATTGTAGATATGAGATTGTCCATCTACATCATTTCATCTTGCTTAAGGCGTTACTCTGTTCTCGTGAACTTAATAAACTAGATGCATGTTGGATAGTGGTCGACGTGTGGAGTAATAGTAGTAGATGCAAAAAGTATCGGTCTACTTGTTTTGGACATGACGCCTATAGATATAATCATTGTCATAGATAACGTCACGACTTTGCGCAGTTCTATCAATTGCTCGACAGTAATTCGTTCACCCACCGTCTACTTGCTTTCATGGGAGAAGCCACTAGTGAACACTACGGCCCCCGGGTCTATTCACACCTATCGTTTCTACTTTCGCTTTTACTTTGCTTTGTTTCTTTGTTGCTTTCAGTTCTCACTTGGCAAACAATCTATAATGGATTGACAACCCCTTCATAGCGTTGGGTGCAAGCTCTTTGTGTTTGTGCAGGTACTTGTGATATTCCTTCACTGGATCGATACCTTGGTTCTCAAAACTGAGGGAAATACTTACCGCCGCTGTGCTACATCACCCTTTCCGCTTCGAGGGAACACCAACGCAAAGCTCCAAGGCCACGGGGGGATCCTTTACATATTTGCCAAGGAAGTCCCTAAAGGAGTAGCCGTAGCAGAAGGATTCCTGGTGCCGTTGCTAAGGAGTATCAAGACAAGAATAGTCTCCCGTCAGCATGCTTGTTTCTCGCGCCGTTGGAAGGTCTTTTGTTACAGTAGAAGAAGTATTTCTCGCGCCGTTGCCGGGGAAGGAGAGACCTATCCAAGTAGGTCTCACAAACTCATCTCTTGCATTTACTTTTTTTTGCCAGTTGCCTCTCATTTTCCTCTCCCCACTTCACATTTGCCGTTTTCATTTGCCTTTCTCCTTTGCCGTTTTCTTTTGCCTTTTGCCTTTTTGCTGTCTTCCTTTGCCGTTCTCTTTTGCCCGCTTCACTCCCTTTCTTCCTGCTCGTTCTTGTGTGGGATAGTCCATCAATGGCTAAACTCACTACTCCAAATGATACCCCTCAGAACGAAGTTCTCAATTTTAGGCAGAACGAGGAAGAAAATTTAAAGGACGCTTGGTACAGGATTTGCAATGCTCAAAGTAGATCCACTCGTAAGCAATCCACTACCGTCCTTCTTCACAGTTTTTATGTTGGAATCTCTCCTTGGAATAGGTATATTCTTAATACCATCGTAGGCGGGAATTTTTTGGGGAGCCATACTGTTGACGCCTATGGAGCTATCATGAATTTGGTAGGCTCACCCCCGCTCATGGTTAATGGAACTACCTTAACCTTGGAACACGTGATTGACACTATTGAAACCAAAATTGCCACAGTTGAACTTATTGAGGGTTTGGATAGAAAGATCCACAATCAAATTACTCAGTACGGATCCAAAGTGGGAAATGTTTTGAAAAAATTAAGGGAGAAGGAACCTATAGTTAACGATTCCTCTAGAATTGGCAAACTAGAGGATGTCATAACCAAGTTGGGTTCCGCTTTTGCCGCTGTGCAAAATACTCCAAATCTCAATCTCAAAAAGATCGTCAAGTCTGTTTTTGTTCCTAAAGCTAGTGGTGAGTCATCCAACAAAAATTAAGATCTTAAGATGATAAATGATCACACTACTTATGGTTTGAGCACCAAAGATGACTACACGTGATTCCATCACCTTTTGCCTAGCTAAGGGCGTTAAACAATAACGCTTGTTGGGAGGCAACCCAACGAATCTATCCTTTTTCTTTTTGTTTTGTGTTTTCGACACTTTCATAATTCTGTTATAATTGTGTTTTTTGTGTTTCTTTTTGCGTTTGTGCCAAGCAAAACCGTTATGATTAGTCTTGGGGATGATCGTTTGGTCATGCTGGAAAAGACAGAAACTTTCTGCTCACAAAAAGAATTTTCATTTTTTTCTATAAGAGATTTTAAGTTGATTCTTTTTTATGCTGATGGCTATGCAAATTCTTCAGACTCATGTAATTTTTCAGAATTTTTGAAGTACTAGAAGTATACGAAGTATACAGATTGCTACAGACTGGTCTGCCGTTAACAGATTCTGTTTTTATTGTGTTGGTTGCTTATTTTGATGAAACTATGGATAGTATCGGGGGATATTAGCCATGCAAGATTTAAAATACAGTAACCCAACATCAACATAAGTAGAATTTAAGTTTACTACAGTACCTAAGGAACTCGTGGTTTGCTTTCTTATACTAATGTTATCACGAGTTTCTCTTTAAGTTTCGTGTTGTGAAGTTTTCAAGTTTTGGGTGAAGTTCTTATGGACAAAAAGATAAAGAGTGGCAAGAGCTCAAGCTTGGGGATGCCCAAGGCACCCCAAGATGATTCAAGGATTCCGTAAAAGCCTAATCTTGGGGCTGCCCCGGGAAGGCATCCCCTCTTTCGTCTTCAATCCATCGGTAACGTTACTTGGGGGTATATTTTTATTCACCACATGTTTTGTGTGTTGCATGGAGCGTATTGTATCGTAGGAGTCTTTTATTTTTGTTGTGTCACAATCATCCTTGCTGCACACCTATAGAGAGATAGATGCACTCACCGTGATTTTGTCGAGCTTCACTTATATCCTTTGGTAGACAATTCAGCTCACATGTGCTTCACTTATATCTTTTGAGCTAGTTGCTTTTGCTCTATGTGCTTCACTTATATATTTTAGAGCACGGCGGTGCGTGGCTTGGTAGTTGATCTATGCTATGAAAGTAGTCTCAAAAGGGTGGTTATCCAAAGGGATACGAAAACTTCCACCTTCATGTGCATTGAATAGTTACAGAAGTTTGATTCATCTCAATTAGTTTTGAGTTGTGATTATGGTAATATTGAAGTTATATTAGTAAGGTGTTGTGGATCTAGAAATACTTGTGTTGAACTTAGTTATTCCCGTAGCATGCACGTATGGTGAACCGCTATGTGATGAAGTCTGAGCATGATTAGTCTATTGATTGTCATCCTTTGTGTGGCGGTCGGGATCGCGCGATGGTTTATACCTACCAACCCTTCCCTTAGGAGTATGCATTGAATGCTTTGTTTCGATTACTACTAAAACTTTTGCAACAAGTATATGAGTTATTCATGACTAATGTTGAGTCCATGGTTTAGATGCACTTTCACCTTTCACCATCACTATCTTCTTTAGTGTCGTGCAATTTTCGCCGGTGCACGAAACCCACCATTAGCCTCCCTCAAAACAGCCAGCATACCTACCTACTATGGCTTTTTCAAAGTCATTCCGAGATATATTGCCATGCAACTACCACCATGACATGTGCCACCACGTCTACATTGCCATTGCATGATTGTAAGATAGCTAGCATGATGTTTCTATTAATGTCCATGCCATGCTAGATCGTTGTCTCGGTACACTACCGAAGGCATTCCATATAGAGTCATTGTTGCTCTAAGTTTTGAGTTGTAAGTGTGATGATCATCATTGATGGAGCATTGTCCCATGCGAGTAAATAAAAGAGGCCAAAGATGCCCACCCAAAAAAAAGAGGCCAAAGAGCCCATTCAAAAAAAAATTGAGAGAAAAAGAGAGAAGGGACAATGCTACCACCTTTCCACACTTGTGCATATTAAGCACCATGATCTTCATGATTGAGAGTCTCTAGTTTTGTCACCACCATATAGCTAGTGGGAAATTTTCATTATATAACTTGGCTTGTATATTCCAATGATAGGCTTCCTCAAATTTTCCTTAGGTCTTCGTGAGCAAGCAAGTTGGATGCACACCCACTAGTTTTCTTTAAGAGCTTTCACATACTCTTAGCTCTAGTGCATCATTTTTATGGCAATCCCTACTCATTCGCATTGATATCTATTGATGAGCATCTCCACAGCTCATTGATATGCCTAGTTAATGTGACCATCTTCTCCTTGTTTTTCTTGCAACCTCCACCATACTCCACACCACTTATAGTGCTAAAACCATGGCTCACGCTCATGTATTGCGTGAGAGTTGAAAAAGTTTGAGAAAGTAAAGGTGTGAAAACAATTACTTGGCCAATACCGGGGTTGTGCATGATTTAAATTCGTTATGCAATGATGGTAGAGCATAGCCAGACTATATGATTTTGTAGGGATAACTTTCTTTTGGCCTTGTTATTTTGAAAGTTCATGATTACCTTGCTAGTTTTCTTTAATTATTATTGTCTCCATGTCAATAGCAAACTATTGTTTTGAACCCATAGTCATTGAAGCAATTGCAATTTGTCATAACATCAGAAAGAGTCAAATAAGAGCTTGTAAACCAAATCCACATACTCAATCATCCTTTTGTCTTCTACAATTGCTACAACTCACGTGGTACTCATGAGATCAAAGTTTCAGTCGGACACAGAGAAAGATAGGGGCTTATAGTTTCGCCTCCCAACCAGTTACCTCAATGGTAATGTCAAGAATAATAATTCATGAGTACTTAATTCCAAGTTGACGTATGAATATAGATCTTTCAGTAACATATGATGTTAGCCAAGATAAAGGTGTAATAAGGAATTGGTGTCGATCACCAAGACTCTTTCAAGGGCAAAAAGTAAAGGTACAAGATAGGCCCTTCGCAGAGGGAAGCAGAGGTTGTCATGCGCTTTTGGGGTTTGGATGTGTGTCCTCTTAGTGTGAAGGAACGCCACTTTATATTGCCTCCTGTGATAAAGAAATTTATTATGCAGTCTGTCGCTTTTATGTCTTCCTCATCACAGGTTCGTACAAAGCTTATTTTCCTCACACTAATAGATCATACATATTTAGGGAGCAATTTTTATTGCTCACACGGATGACAACTTACTTGAGGGATCTTATTCAAGCCATAGGTAGGTATGGTGGACTCTCATGGCAAAACTAGGTTGAAGGTTTATGGATGCACAAGTAGTATCTCTACTTGGTGCGGAAGTTTTGGCTGATATGTGGTGGAAGCAAGTGTCACATGCTAAGGGATCTCTAGTCATATAATCATTGTTCGGAACCAAGCAAACATAATTCATTATGTTGGCTTCCTTGCCCAACATCTACTTCTAAGCATGCAATAGTTTAGTGAGTGTTCACAATCATAGATGGTGCCGAAGATGATATATTTATATGTGAACCTCTCTTTCTTTATTACTTTTATTAATTGCAGCAATGACCAAGGTCTACGTTTGTCCATGTTGGAAATATGCCCTAGAGGCAATAATAAAATGGTTATTATCATATTTCCTTGTTCATGATAATCATCTATTGTTCATGCTATAATTGTATTAACAGGAAACAGTAATACATGTGTGAATAAATAGATCACAATGTGTCCCTAGCAAGCCTCTAGTTGGCTAGCTCGTTAGTCAATAGATGATCATAGTTTCCTGATCATGGGCATTAGATGTCATTGATAACGGGATCACATCATTGGGAGAATGATGTGATGGACAAGACCCAATCCTAAGCCTAGCACTAGATCGTATTGTTCGTATGCTAATGCTTTTCAAATGTCAAGTATCTTTTCCTTCGACCGTGAGATTGTACAACTCCCGGATACCGTAGGAGTGCTTTGGGTGTATCAAACGTCACAACGTAACTGGGTGACTATAAAGGTGCACTACGGGTACCTCCGAAAGTGTCTGTTGGGTTGGTACGAATCGAGATCGGGATTTGTCACTCCGTGTGATGGAGAGGTATCTCTGGGCCCACTCGGTAGAACATCATCATGAGCTCAATGTGACTAAGGAGTTAGTCACACGATGACGTGCTACGGAACGAGTAAAGAGACTTACCGGTAACGAGATTCAACAAGGTATAGGTATACCAACGATCGAATCTCGGGCAAGTTCTATACCGACAGACAAAGGAAATCGTGTACGGGATTGATTGAATCCTTGACATCGTGGTTCATCCGATGAGATCATCGTGTAGCAAGTGGGAGCCACCATGGGTATCCAGACCCTGCTGATGGTTATTGCCCAGAGAGGTGTCTCGGTCATGTCTGCCTGTCTCCCGAACCCGTAGGGTCTACACACTTAAGGTTCGATGACGCTAGGGTTATAGGGAATTGTTATACGAGGTTACTGAAAGTTTTTCGGAGTCCCGGATGAGACCCCGAACGTCACGAGGAGCTCCAGAATGGTCCGGAGGTAAAGATTGATATATAGGACAGATGGTTTCGGATACCACAAGTGTTTCGGGCATCACCGGTAACGTACCGGGACCACCGGGACCACCGGAGGTGGCCCCGGGGGACCACCGAAGGGGGGAAACAACCCCGGGAGATAAGGTGGGTCAAGTGGGGGTGGGAACCAGCCCCTAGGTGGGCTGGTGCGCCTCCCCATTCAGCCCATTGCGCAAGGGAGAGAAAAGGGGGGGCAAACCCTAGGCCAGGTGGGCCTAAGGCCCACCAGATGGTGCGCCACCCCCTCCTCCCCCCTCTGGCCGCCGCACCTCCCATCTGGGGGGGCTGTCGCACCCCCTAGGGTGCGTACCCTAGGGGTGTCTCCCCCTCTCCCCTCCCCCTATATATATCGGGCACTTTTGGCCATTGAGGGACACGGTTTTTCCCTCTCTCTCGGCGCAGCCCTGCTCTTCTTCCTCCTTCTCTCTGCCGGTGCTTGGCGAAGCCCTGCCGGGAGACCTCGTCTCTCCATCGACACCACGCCGTCGTGTTGCTGGAGTTCTTCCCCAACCTCTCCCTCCTCCTTGCTGGATCAAGGTGCGGGAGACGTCACCGGGCTGCACGTGTGTTGAACGCGGAGGTGTCGTTGTTCGGCACTAGATCGGAATCGCTGCGAGTACGACTCCATCAACCGCGTTCTAGCAACGCTTCCTCTTAGAGATCTTCAAAGGTATGAAGTTGCTGGTATCTCCATAGGAAGATCTGAATATCCGTAGGAAAATTTTGAATTTATGCTACGTTACCCAACAGTGTTATCCGAGCCAGGTTTTCTATGCGTAGATTCTATGCACGAGTAGAACACAAAAGTTGTGGGCGATGATTTGTCAATTTGCTTGCCGCTACTAGTCTTATTATTTTCCGGCGGTATTGTGGGATGAAGCGGCCCGGACCAACTTTACACGTACGCTTACGTGAGACTGGTTCCACCGACAGACATGCACACCGTGCATAAAGGTGGCTAGCGTGTGTCTGTCTCTCCTACTCTAGTCGGATTGGATTTGATGAAAAGGGTCCTTATGAAGGGTAAATATCTTTGGCATATCATCGTTGTGGCTGTCACGTAGGTAAGAAGGCGTTCTTGCTAGAAACCCAAATCAGCCACGTAAAACTTGCAACAACAATTAGAGAACGTCTAACTTGTTTTTGCAGGGTTTGACATGTGATGTGATATGGCCAAAGTTGTGATGTTGCATGTATGATGTATGAGATGATCATGTTATTGTAATAGGTTTCACGACTTGCATGTCGATGAGTATGACAACCGGCAGGAGCCATAGGAGTTGTCTTGATTTATTGTATGAGATGTGACGCCATGTGCTTACTACTTTTACTTCATTGCTAATGGTTAGCTATAGTAGTAGTGATAGTAGTAGTTGGCGTGACGACTTCATGGAGACACAATGATGGAGATCATGATGATGGAGATCATGGTGTCACGCCGGTGATGATGATGATCATGCGATGCCTGAAGATGGAGATCGAAAGAGCAAAGATGATAATGGCCATATCATGTCACTATATGATTGCATTGTGATGTTTATCATGTTTTACATCTTATTGCTTAGAACGACGGTAGCATAATAAGATGATCCCTCTTAAAATTTCGAGAACGTATTCCCCTAAGTGTGCACCGTTGCGAAGGTTTGTTGTCTCGAAGCACCACGTGATGATCGGGTGTGATAGATTCTAACGTTCGCATACAACGGGTGTAAGCCAGATTTACACACGCGAAACACCTAGGTTGACTCGACGAGCTTAGCATGTACAGACATGACCTCGAATACAAGAGACCGAAAGGTCGAACATGAGTCGTATGGTTGAATACGATCAGCATGGAGTTGCTCACCATGGTGACTAGTCCGTCTCACGTGATGATCAGACACGGGTTAGTCAACATGGATCATGTATCACTTACATGACTAGAGGGATGTCGATTTAAGTGGGAGTTCATACTTAATTTGATTAAATGAACTTAATTGTCATGAACTTAGTCTAAAAGTTGTCCTTATAAATATTGTAGATGTCCAACGTCAACCTCAATTTCAATGCATTCCTAGAGAAAAACAAGCTGAAAGATGATGGTAGCAACTATGCGGACTGGGTTCGCAACTTGAAGCTCATCCTTGAAGCAGCTAAAAAGGCTTATGTCCTTGATGCGCCGCTAGGTGACCCTCCCGCTCCTGCAACAGCCCAGGACATTCTGAACGTCTGGCAAACGCGGAGTGATGACTACTCTCTGGTTAGGTGTGGCATGTTATACAGTTTAGAAACGGGGCTCCAAAGGCGTTTTGAGCAACACGGGGCATATGAGATGTTCCAGGAGCTGAAGCTAGTTTTTCAAGCTCATGCCCGTGTCGAGAGATATGAAGTCTCTGATAAGTTCTTCAGCTGTAAGATGGAGGAGAACAGTTCTGTCAGTGAGCACATACTCAAAATGTCTGGGTTACACAGTCATTTGACTTAACTTGGAGTCGAACTTCCGGATGATGCTATAATTGACAGAATCCTCCAGTCTCTCCCACCAAGCTACAAAGGCTTTGTTCTTAACTACAACATGCAAGGGATGGAGAAGACCATTCCCGAGTTGTACTCGATGCTCAAGTCTGCAGAAGTAGAAATCAAGAAAGAGCATCAAGTGTTGATGGTCAACAAGACCACTAGTTTCAAGAAAGGCAAGGGTAAGAAGAACTTCAAGAAAGACGGCAAAGCTGTTGCCGCACCCGGTCAGCCAGATGCCGGGAATAAGAAAAAGAACGGACCCAAGCCTTAGACTGAGTGCTTCTATTGCAAGGGAAAGGGTCACTGGAAGCAGAACTGCCCCAAATACTTAGCGGACAAGAAGGCCGGCAATGTTAAAGGTATATGTGATATACATGTTATTGATGTGTACCTTACCAGCGCTCGTAGTAGCTCCTGGATATTTGATACCGGTGCTGCTTCTCACATTTTCAACTCAAAGCAGGAACTGCGGAATAAGCGGAGACTGGCCAAGGACGAGGTGACGATGCGCGTCGGGAATGGTTCAAAGGTCGATGTGATCGCCGTCGGCACGCTACCTCTACATCTACCATCGGGATTAGTTTTAAACCTTAATAATTGTTATTTAGTACCAGCTTTAAGCATGAACATTGTATCAGGGTCTTGCTTAATGCGAGACTGCTACTCATTTAAGTCAGAGAATAATGGTTGTTCTATTTATATGAGTGATATGTTTTATGGTCATGCTCCACTGGTGAATGGTTTATTCTTGATGAATCTCGATCGTGATGTTACACATATTCATAGTGTGAGTACCAAAAGATGCAAAGTTGATAATGATAGTCCCACATACTTGTGGCACTGCCGCCTTGGTCATATCGGCGTTAAGCGCATGAAGAAGCTCCATACTGATGGACTATTAGAGTCTCTTGACTTTGAATCATTTGACACATGCAAGCCGTGCCTCATGGGCAAGATGACTAAGACTCCATTCTCAGGAATAATGGAGAGAGCAACCGACTTATTGCAAATAATACATACTGATGTGTGCGGTCCAATGAACGTTGAAGCTCGCGGTGGTTATCGTTATGTTCTCACTCTCACCGATGATTTGAGTAGGTATGGGTATATCTACTTGATGAAGCACAAATCTGAGACGTTTGAAAAGTTCAAAGAATTTCAGAGTGAGGTTGAGAATCAACGTGACAGAAAAATTAAATGTCTACGATCTGATCTTGGAGGAGAATATTTGAGTCACGAGTTTGCCACACACCTAAGGAAGTGTGGAATCGTTTCACAACTGACGCCGCCTGGCACACCGCAGTGCAACGGAGTGTCTAAACGTTGTAATCGCACTTTATTAGATATGGTATGATCTATGATGTCTCTCACCGACTTACCACTATCATTTTGGGGATACGCATTAGAAACTGCAGCATTCACTTTAAATAGGGCACCGTCTAAATCCGTTGAGACAACACCGTATGAACTATGGTTTGGCAAGAAACCTAAGTTGTCGTTTCTTAAAGTTTGGGGCTGCGATGCTTATGTGAAGAAACTACAACCAGAAAAGCTCGAACCCAAAGCGGAGAAATGCGTATTCATAGGATACCCTAAGGAAACTATTGGGTATACCTTCGATCTTAGATCCGAAGGTAAAACCTTTGTTGCCAAGAACGGATCCTTTCTAGATAAAGAGTTTCTCTCGAAAGAAGTAAGCGGGAGGAAGGTAGAACTTGATGAGGTAATTGCACCCCCTCTCTAACAGGATAGTAGCGCAGCGCGGGAAGTTGTTCCTGTGGCGCCTACACCGACTGAAGAGGAAGTTAATGATGATGATCATGAAGCTTCGGATCAAGTTACTACTGAACCGCGAAGGTCCACAAGGGCACGCTCCGCACCAGATTCGTACGACAACCCTGTGATGGAAATCATGTTGTTAGACAACGGTGAACCTTCGAACTATGAAGAAGTGATGGCAGGCCCGAATTCCAACAAATGGCTTGAGGCCATGAAATCCGAGATAGGATCCATGTATGAGAACAAAGTATGGACTTTGGTGGACTTGCCCGATGACCGGCGAGCCATAGAAAATAAATGGATCTTCAAGAAGAAGACTGATGCAAACGGTAATGTAACCGTTTACAAAGCTCGACTTGTCGCAAAGGGTTTTCGAAAAATTCAAGGAGTTGACTACGAAGAGATTTCTCTCCCGTAGCGAAGCTGAAATCAGTCCGAATCATGTTAGCAATTGCCGCCTTTTATGATTATGAAATTTGGCAAATGGACGTCACAACAGCGTTCCTCAACGGGAACCTTAAGGAAGAGTTGTATTTGATGCAACCAGAAGGTTTTGTCGACCCTAAGGGTGCTAACAAAGTATGCAAGCTCCAGCGCTCCATCTATGGGCTGGTGCAAGCATCTCGGAGTTGGAACATTCACTTTAATGAGGTGATTAAAGCGTTTGGGTTCATACAGGTTTACGGAGAAGCCTGTCTGTACAAGAAAGTGAGTGGGAGCTCTGTAGCTTTCCTCATACTGTATGTGGATGACATATTATTGATGGGGAATAATATAGAGATGTTGGAGACCATAAAGGCCTATTTGAACAAGATTTTTTCAATGAAGGACCTTGGAGAAGCTGCATACATATTAGGCATCAAGATCTATAGAGATAGATCGAGACGCCTCATAGGTCTTTCGCAAAGTACATACCTTGACAAGATAT
Source organism: Hordeum vulgare subsp. vulgare (assembly GCF_904849725.1). Taxonomy (NCBI): domain Eukaryota; kingdom Viridiplantae; phylum Streptophyta; class Magnoliopsida; order Poales; family Poaceae; genus Hordeum; species Hordeum vulgare. The sequence continues at coordinate 10,136,758 of NC_058521.1, forward strand.
TGAAGAAGTTCAATATGGAAAACTGAAAGAAAGGGTTCTTGCCAGTTTTGCAAGGTATGAGATTGAGTAAGACTCAGTCGCCGACCACGGCAGCAGATAGAGAAAAGATGAGTTCTGTTCCCTACGCTTCAGCCGTGGGCTCTCTAATATATGCCATGTTGTGTACCAGACCTGATATAAACCTTGCCATAAGTTTTGTAGGGAGGTACCAAAGTGATCCCGGTACGGAACACTGGACAGCGGTCAAGAATATCCATAAGTACCTGAAAGGGACTAAGGAAATGTTTCTCGTTTATGGAGGTCACGAAGAGCTCGTCGTAAAGGGTTACGTTGACGCTAGCTTTGACACAGATCCAGATGACTCTAAGTCACACACCGGATACATATATGTGTTGAATGGTGGGGCAGTGACCTGGTCCAGTAGCAAGCAAGAAGTCGTGGTAGCATCTACATATGAAGCGGAGTACATAGCTGCTTCCGAAGCGGCTCATGAAGGAATTTGGATGAAGGAGCTCATCACCAACCTTGGAGTGGTTCCAAGCGCGTCGGGTCCTATGACACTCTTCTGTGATAACACTGGAGCCATTGCCATAGCCAAGGAGCCCAGGTTTCACCGGAAGACGAAGCACATCAAGCGCCGCTACAACTCCATCCAGGACCATGTCCAGAGTGGAGTGATAGATATTTGTAAAGTACACACGGATCTGAATATTGCAGACCCGTTGACTAAACCTCTTCCACGAGCAAAACATGATCAACACCATAATGCTATGGGTGTTCGATACATCACAATGTAACTAGATTATTGACTCTAGTGCAAGTGGGAGACTGTTGGAAATATGCCCTAGAGGCAATAATAAAATGGTTATTATCATATTTCCTTGTTCATGATAATCGTCTATTGTTCATGCTATAATTCTATTAACAGGAAACAGTAATACATGTGTGAATAAATAGATCACAATGTGTCCCTAGCAAGCCTCTAGTTGGCTAGCTCGTTAGTCAATAGATGATCATAGTTTCCTGATCATGGGCATTAGATGTCATTGATAACGGGATCACATCATTGGGAGAATGATGTGATGGACAAGACCCAATCCTAAGCCTAGCACTAGATCGTATTGTTCGTATGCTAATGCTTTTCTAATGTCAAGTATCTTTTCCTTCGACCGTGAGATTGTACAACTCCCAGATGCCGTAGGAGTGGTTTGGGTGTATCAAACGTCACAACGTAACTGCGTGACTATAAAGGTGCACTACGGGTACCTCCGAAAGTGTCTGTTGGGTTGGTACGAATCGAGATCGGGATTTGTCACTCCGTGTGACAGAGAGGTATCTCTGGGCCCACTCGGTAGAACATCATCATGAGCTCAATGTGACTAAGGAGTTAGTCACATGATGACGTGCTACGGAACGAGTAAAGAGACTTACCGGTAACGAGATTCAACAAGGTATAGGTATACCAACGATCGAATCTCGGGCAAGTTCTATACCGACAGACAAAGGAAATCGTGTACGGGATTGATTGAATCCTTGACATCGTGGTTCATCCGATGAGATCATCGTGGAGCAAGTGGGAACCACCATGGGTATCCAGACCCCGCTGATGGTAATTGGCCAGAGAGGTGTCTCGGTCATGTCTACCAGTCTCCTGAACCCGTAGGGTCTACACACTTAAGGTTCGATGACGCCAGGGTTATAGGGAATTGTTATACGAGGTTACCGAAAGTTGTTCGGAGTCCCGGATGAGATCCCGGACGTCACGAGGAGCTCCGGAATGGTCCGGAGGTAAAGATTGATATATAGGACGGATGGTTTCGGATACCGGAAGTGTTTCGGGCATCACCGGTAACGTACCGGGACCACCGGGACCACCGGAGGTGGCCCCGGGGGTCCACCGAAGGGGGGCAACGACCCCGGGAGATAAGGTGGGCCAAGTGGGGGTGGGAACCAGCCCCTAGGTGGGCAGGTGTGCCTCCCCACTCAGCCCATTGCGCAAGGGAGAGAAAAGGGGGGGGCAAACCCTAGGCCAGGTGGGCCTAAGGCCCACCAGATGGTGCGCCACCCCCTCCTCCCCCCTCTGGCCACCGCACCTCCCATCTGGGGGGGCTTCCACACCCCCTAGGGTGGGAACCCTAGGGGTGGTACCCCCTCTTCCCTCCCCCTATATATATCGGGCACTTTTGGCCATTGAGGAAAACGGTTTTTCCCTCTCTCTCGGTGTAGCCCTGCTCTTCTTCCTCCTCCTCTGTGCCGGTGCTTGGCGAAGCCCTGCCGGGAGACCTCGTCTCTCCATAGACACCACGCCGTCGTGTTGCTGGAGTTCTTCCCCAACCTCTCCCTCCTCCTTGCTGGATCAAGGTGCGGGAGACGTCACCGGGCTGCACGTGTGTTGAACGCGGAGGTGCCGTTGTTCGGCACTAGATCGGAATCGCTGCGAGTACGACTCCATCAACCGCGTTATAGCAACGCTTCCGCTTAGCGATCTTCAAAGGTATGAAGATGCTCTTACCACTCTCTCGTTGCTGGTCTCTCCATAGGAAGATCTGAATATGCGTAGGAAAATTTTGAATTTATGCTACGTTACCCAACAGTCCACCCATAAAAAGTTTCAATCAACATTCTTTTTATATGTGGAGCCATCACTTCCCATAAGATCATTACATGATCTTTCATGGTTTTGTTCTTTTATCCTTCTTTTCTTTCAGATCATGGCATGAAGCAAGGCCCTTAACTAAAACACTCTTTATTATATGACTCACGAACTCGAATACATCGGGGGTGACACAAAGAAAAACTCAAGCCTAAAAAACTAAGAACTTTATTCTACTAGAGAAAGATAAAATGAAAAAGGATCAAACTAAGAAAAGGTAAAGGCAAAAGATGTGATGATGATACGATACCGGGGCAACTCCCCCAAGCTTGGCACAAGCCAAGGGGATTCCCCATACCCGTGCTTAGTTGTCTTCCTTTGGAGGTGATGGTGGTGGAGGTGTTGTAGAGTTCTTGAACTTGTTTAATTTCCTCTTGAGCACAAAGTTCTGCTCCTTCAGATCGGTGATTTCCTCTTCAAGCCTCAACACCCTTTGGCATAATTCTTGCTTACTCTCCTGCAAAAGACGAGAAGGGGTAAACAAAATCTTAGGCTTCATCCTTGAGTTAGGAAGGCTCGACTTCTTGAACTCCACGTGTGTGTTTCCAGATTGAGGTAGAGGAGCTTCCTCTTCATCGGAACTTGTTCCTTCCTTCCCCTTGGGATCATAATCTTCTTCCTCATCAGTGGTCCAACCATAATGATCCAAGTCCCCATAGATCTTGGGGTTAGCAAGGTAATCTGCCACATAGCTCCCCCCCTTTGAATCTTGAGAAGACATCCTTGCTCTAAATCTGCGGCACAAAACAGGCTCGAAACGAAAACAGAGGAAATCTGTGTGATATGAGGGTCAGACCTTTCGGGAGAATATATAATGATTTTTTTCCGACCAGAAGGAGTACTCCGCAAGAAAACGGAGTCCGGGAGGCACACGAGGTGACCACAAGCCCCCCAGGCGCGGCCAGGGGGTGGCCCGCGCCTGGCAGGCTTGTCGCCTCCTCGTGCGCTTTCCGGACTACTTCAAATTTTTCTATTTTTCTAAAAATTCCAAAACGGAGAAAAATTTCTACTGGAAAAGTTTTGGAGTCTGTTTACTTACCGAAACACATACATCTTCGTTTTCGGAGTCTGAAACAGGCTGATAAATATCCCTTAGGTATTCCTCCGGATTATGGTATTGATAATATTGCTTTCAACATTTATGGGAGTACCTGAGATATAATGCTTGATTCTCTGCCCATTTACCACTCTCGGACAATTACCTTCCGTGTTGTTGATCTTGATGGCACTGGAACGATATACTTCCTCAACAATGTAAGGACTTTCCCATTTAGATAGAAGCTTGCCTGCAAAAAATCTTAAACGAGAATTATATAGCAAGACATAATCACCTACATTGAACTCACGCTTTTGTATCCTTTTATCATGCCACCTCTTAACCTTTTCTTTGAACAACTTGGCATTTTCATATGCCCGAGTTCTCCATTCATCAAGCGAGCTAATGTCAAATAACCTCTTCTCACCAGCAAGTTTGAAATCAAAGTTGAGCTCTTTGATTGCCCAATAAGCCTTATGCTCTAGCTCAAGAGGTAAATGACATGCTTTACCGTACACCATTTTGTACGGGAACATGCCCATGGGATTCTTATAGGCAGTTCTATAAGCCCACAGTGCATCATCGAGCTTCTTAGACCAATTCTTTCTGGACCAATTGACAGTCTTTTGCAGAATTAGTTTAATCTCTCTATTACTTAGCTCTACTTGACCACTGGACCGAGGATGATAGGGAGATGCAGTTCTATGATTGACATTGTACTTAGCAAGCATTTTACGGAAACCACCATCAGTCATTAGTTATCTAGGGACTCCAAATCTAGGGAAAATAACTTCTTTAAGCATCCTGATACAGGTGTTGTGATCAGCACTACTAGTTGGGATAGCTTCTACCCACTTAGTAACGTAATCAACAACAACTAGGATATGAGCATACCTGTTGGATTTTGGAAAAGGTCCCATATAATCAAAGCCCCAAACATTAAATGGTTCAATGACAAGTGGATAATTCATAGGCATTTCCTGACGTTTACTGATATTACCTATTCTTTTACATTCGTCACAAGACAAGACAAACTTACGGGCATCCTTGAAGAGGGTGCGCCAATAGAAACCTGATTGCAATACCTTGTGTGCAGTTCTATCTCCAGCATGGTGTTCTCCGTAAGCCTCGGAGTGACACTTCTGTAGGATCTGGCCCTGTTCATGTTCAGGTACACAACGTCTAATAACACCATCTACTCCTTCCTTATAAAGCTGAGGATCATCCCAAAAGTAAAGTCTCAAATCAAAGAAGAATTTATTCTTTTGCTGGTATGTGAAACTAGGTGGTATATATTTGGCAAAGATATAATTTGCATAATCAGCATACCATGGTGTACTGCGTGAAGTATTGATGACATTCAATTGCTCATGAGGAAAGCTATCATCAATAGGTTGTGGGTCATCAAGAACATTCTCGAACCTAGACAAGTTATCTGCTACGGGGTTCTCAGCACCCTTCCTATCAACAACATGCAAATCAAATTCTTGTAGCAAGAGAACCCATCTGATAAGTCTAGGTTTAGCGTCTTTCTTTTCCATGAGGTACTTTATAGCAGCGTGATGAGTGTGAATAGTGACTTTGGAATCAATTATGTAAGATCTGAACTTTTCACATGCAAACACGACTACTAAAAATTCCTTTTCAGTAGTAGCATAGTTTCTTTGGGCACTGTCTAGAGTTTTACTAGCATAGTGAATAACATTCAATCTCTTATCAACTCTTTGTGCTAGGACAACACCAACAGCATAATCACTAGCATCACACATGATTTCAAAAGGTAAGTTCCAATCAGGTGGTTGAACAATAGGCACAGTTATCAAGGCCTTTTTAAGTATTTCGAAGGCTTCCTCACAATCATTGTTAAAAACAAAAGGAATATCCTTTTGCAAGAGATTGGTAAGAGGCCTAGAAATCTTAGAGAAGTCATTAATGAACCTTCTATAGAAACCGGCATGACCAAGGAAACTTCTTATACGTTTGATATCTGTAGGGCATGGCATTTTTTCGATCGCATCAACCTTAGCCTTATCGACTTCAATACTTCTTTCAGAAATTTTATGTCCTAAGACGATGCCTTCATTAACCATAAAGTGGCACTTCTCCCAATTCAAGACAAGGTTGGTATATTTACATCTCTGCAAGACTCGATCAAGATTGCTGATGCAATCATCAAAAGAAGACCCGTAAACAGAGAAGTCATCCATGAAAACCTCGACAATCTTCTCACAAAAGTCAGAGAATATGGCCATCATACATATTTGAAAGGTAGCAGGTGCATTACGTAAGCCAAAAGGCATATGTTTGTAAGCAAAGGTACCGAAAGGGCAGGTGAAAGTGGTTTTGTCCTGATCAGATTGTGCAACATGTATTTGGGAGAAACAAGAACAACCATCTAGAAAGCAGAAGTGTGTGGGTTTAGACAGTCTTTCTAGCATTTGGTCGATAAAAGGCAAAGGGTAATGAACTTTCCTAGTGGCCTTATTCAATTTCTTAAAATCAATCACCATCCTATAGCCAGTAATAGTCCTCTGTGGGATCAATTCAGCCTTATCATTAGGGACAACGGTAATACCTCCCTGCTTAGGGATGCAATGCACTGGACTCACCCAATCACTATGAGCAACATGATAGATAATACCTGCTTCCAGGAGATTTAGTATTTCTTTTCTTACTACCTCTTTCATCTTAGGATTTAATATCTGTTGATGATCGGCAACTGGTTTGGAATCATGATCGGTTTTAATCTTGTGCTGGCATAGAGTGGGACTAATGCCCTTAAGATCATCAAGAGTATATCCAATAGCAGCACGGTGCTTCCTCAGAGTTTTTAGTAACTTCTTTTCTTCATGCTCTGAGAGGCTAGCACTAATAATAACATGATATATCTCTTTTTCATCAAGCTAAGCATACTTAAGAGTATCAGGCAACTGTTTAAGCTCGAACACAGGATCACCCTTTGGTGGGGGTGGATCTCCAAGCAGTTCAACAAGCAAATTATTCTTAAGGATAGGATGTTGTTCAAAGATAACTCTATCTATCTCATTCCTTTCACCCATATGCATATCATTTGATGCTCAAGCAAGTATTGCTCTAAGGGATCAATAGGAGGCACATCAATAGAAGCTAGGGCAATAATTTCATCCTTACTAGGCAACTCTTTTTCATGAGGTTGTCTACCAAACTTGGAGAAAGTGAACTCATGTGACACACCTTCAAAGCCAACAATGACAGTTTGCTTCTCACAGTCAATATGAGCATTGACAGTATTGAGGAAAGGTTTGCCAAGTATGATAGGACAAAAGCTATCTTGTGTGGTAGCAAGAACGAGAAAATCAGCAGGATACTTCGTTTTACCACACAAGATTTCAACATCTCTAACAATTCCCAAAGGGCAGATAGTATCTCTATTGGCAAGCTGAATAGTGACATCAATAAATTCCATCTCAACAGGTGCAATCTCGTCTTTAATTTCATCATATAAGGATTGTGGTATTGCACTAACACTAGCACCCACATCACATAAACCATGATAACAATGATCTCCTATCTTAACAGAAACAGCAGGCGTGCCAACACCAGGCCTATGTTTGTCTCTAGCATGCGGTTTAGCAAGTCTAGTAGCATCTTCAGAGAAGTGAATATCATGGCCATCAACATTGTCGGACAGGAGATCTTTGATAATAGTAATGCTAGGTTCAACTCTAATTTTCTCAGGGGGTGTAGGTGTTCTAATGTAGCCCCTATGCATCACAGTTGAAACTTTAGAATGATACTTTATCTTAACAGGGAAAGGTGGTTTCTCAATGTAAGCACTAGGAACAATAGGATCATTATAAGCAATGACTTTCTCTTCAACTGGATTGGGTTTAACTACATGGACTTCTAAGGGAGGATGATATTTAAACCACTTCTCTTTAGTGAGATTAATATGAGCAGCCAAAGATTCACACAATGAAGCTACTATCTCAGAGTCAAGTCCATATTTAGCGCTAAAATCACAAAAAGTATTTGTTTCGACAAAGGATTTAACGCAATCAAACTTGAAATTCATACCTGACTCCTTATCTTCATCAAACTCCCAATCTTCAGAGTTGCCTTTAATTCTTTCCAATAAATTCCATTTGAAGTCAATATCTCTCTTCATAAAAGAATCGGTACAAGAAGTGTCAAGCATGGTGCGATTATCATGAGAAAGCCGAGCATAGAAGTTCTGAATGATAATTTCTCTCGAGAGCTCGTGGTTGGGGCATGAATATAACATTGATTTAAGCCTCCCCAAGCTTGAGTTATACTTTCTTTGTCACGAAGCCAAAAATTATAAATATAATTCCGATCACGATGTGCCAAATGCATAGGATAAAACCTTTGATGAAATTCCAAATTCAATCGGTTGTAGTTCCATGATCCAGTATCATCACATAGCCTATACCATCTGAATGCTCTATCCCTCAAAGATAAGGGAAAGAACTTCTCCTTGACCTCATCTTGGGCAAACCTGCAAGCTTAAATAAACCACAAACTTCATCTACATAGATTAGATGCAAGTCAGGATGTGATGTTCCATTTCCTGTAAATGGATTAGCCAGCAGTTTCTCAAGCATACCCAAAGGAAATTCATAGAAAATATTTTCAGTAGGTGCAGCAGGTTGAGGAGCAACTCCTTGTGCTTTTGTTCGAGGTGAAGATACCCCGAACAAGCTCCTCAAAGGATTAGTTTCCAAAGTAACAAGTGACAATAAATTTCAGCACACTATATAAATGTTTCCTTACCAAATTCCACTTACCAAAGGCGCTTCACTCCCCGGCAACGGCGCCAGAAAAGAGTCTTCATGACCCACAAGTGTAGGGGTCTATCATAGTCCTTTCGATAAGTAAGAGTGTCGAATCCAATGAGGATCAGAAGGATCTGACAAGTGGTTTTGAGCAAGGTATTCTCTGCAAGCACTGAAATTATCGGTAACAGATAATTGTTTGGTAAGATGATTCGTAGCAAGTAGCACGTAACAATAGTAGCAATGGTTCAGCAAAGTGGCCCAATCCCTTTTGTAGCAAGGGACAAGCCTGGACAAACTCTTATAGGAGGTAAAGCGCTCCCGAGGACACATGGGAATTTCTGTCAAGCTAGTTTTCGTTATGTTCATATGATCCGCGTTCGCTACTTTGATAGTTTGATATGTGGGTGGACCGGTGATTGGGTGCTGCCCTTACTTGGAAAAACATCCCACTTATGATTAACTCCTCTCGCAAGCATCCGCAACTACGAAAGAAGAATTAAGACAAAGTCTAACCATAGCATTAAACTATTGGATCCAAATCAGCCCCTTACGAAGCAACGCATAAACTAGGGTTTAAGCTTCTGTCACTCTAGCAACCCATCATCTTTCTTACTACTTCCCAATGCCTTCATCTAGGCCCAAATAATGGTGAAGTGTTATGTAGTCGACGTTCACATAACACCACTAGAGGAAAAACAACATACAACACATCAAAATATCCGAACGAATACCAAATTCACATGACTACTTATAACATGACTTATCCCATGTCCTCAGGAACAAAAGTAACTACTCACAAAGAATAATTATGTTCATGACCAGAGAGGTATTAAATAGCATCAAGGATCTGAACATATAATCTTCCACCGAGTAATCCAACTAGCAATCAACTACAAAGAGTAATTAACACTAGTAGCAACCTTACAAGTACCAATCGGAGTCGCGAGACGGAGATTGGTTACAAGAGATGAACTAGGGTTTGGAGATGAGATGGTGCTGATGAAGATGTTGATGGTGATGAGTCACCTCCGATGAGAGGAGTGTTAGTGATGATGATGGCGATGATTTCCCCCTCCGGGAGGGAAGTTTCCCCGGCACGACGACCCTGCCGGAGCTCTAGACTGGTTCTGCTCAAGTTCCACCTCGTGGCGGCGGCGATTCCTCCTGAAAGCCTCCTCTTGATTTTTTCTGGAACCAAACCCTCCTTATAGAAAAAGAGGGGAGCCAGAGGGCCAACAGGGAGCCCACAATCCCCCTAGGCGCGGCTAGGGGGGTAGGCCGCGCCTAGCAGGCTTGTGGCCTCCTGGTGGCTCCCCTCTGGTACTTCTTCTGCCCAGTATTTTTTATAAATTCCAAAATAATTCCTCATTGATTTTCATGGCATTTGGAGTTACGTAGAATAGGTATCGCAAACTTGCTCCCTTTTCAGGCCAGAATTCCAGCTGTTGGCATTCTCCCTCTTCATGTAAACCTTGTAAAATAAGAGAGAAAAGGCATAAGTATTGTACCGTGAAGTGTAATAACAACCCATAAAGCGATAAATATCAACATAAAAGCATGATGCAAAATGGACGTATCAGTCCCCGGTTGATTTTTTATGCTCCATGAACACTGTGCACGGCTATCAAAACGTCGCAAAAACTCGTTGCTTTTGTCATTTCATGCTAGTTTTGTGGGCTATACCGCACTATTTTGGGGTCCCGGGTCGATTTTTAATAATCCATGAACCGTGTGCATGGCTATTAGGACGTCCAAAAACACGTTGTTTCTGTTGTTTCGGGCTAGTTTCGTGTGCTATAATGCACTATTTAGGGTCCGAGGTCAAGTTTTGATGCTCCATGAACCATATGCACGACTATCGAGACGTTACAAAAACTCGTTCTTTTATGGTTTCACGCCAATTTCGTGGGCTATAGTGCACTCTTTTGGGGTCCCAGGTCGATTTTTTATGCTTCATGAACCTTGTGCACGACGATCGAGATGTGCGAAAAACTCGGTGTTTTTGTCGTTTCGGGCCAGTTTCGTGGGCTATAGCGGAGTGTTTTGGGGCCCCGAGTCAATTTTTGATTCTCCATGAACCCTGTGCATGAATATCGAGACGTCGCAAAAATTCATTATTTTTGTCATTTCGGGCCAGTTTCGCGGGCTATAACACATTGTTTTATGGTCCCGGGTCGATTTTTGATGCTCCGTGAACCGTGTGTACGACTCTCGAGATGTTGCAAAAATTCGTTGTTTTTGTCATTTCGGGCCTGTTTAATGGGGCTATAGCGCAATGTTTTGGGGTCGTGGGTCGATTTTTGATACTCCATGAACCGTGTGCACGACCATAGAGACATAGTAAAAATTCGTTGTTTTGTGTTTTGTGGCCAGTTTCATGGGCTATAGCGCACTGTTTTTGGCTCCCGGGTTGATTTATTATGCTCCATGAACCGTGTGCACGTCTATAGAGACGTCACAAAATCTCGTTGTTTTGTCCTTTTGGACCTGTTTCGTGGTTTCAAGCGCGCTATTTTGGGGTCGGGTCGATTTTTTATGGTCCATGAACCGTGTGCATAGCTATCGGGACGTCCCATAAACTCGTTGTTTTTGTCGTTTCGGGCGAGTTTCATTGGGCATAGCACACTGTTTTGGGGTCGCGAATCGATTTTTGATGATCCATAAACCCTATGCATGGCTATTGAGACGTCGTAAAAACTCATTATTTTTGTCATTTCGGATTAGTTTCGTGGGCTATAACACACTGTTTTGGGGCTGCTGGGTCGAATTTTGATGCTCCATGAACATTGTCCACGGCTATCGAGATGTTGTAAAAACTCATTGTTTTTGTCATTTCACGCTAGTTTCGTGGGCTATAGTGCACTATTTTGGGGCCCCGGGACGATTTTTGATGCTCCATGAACCCTGTGCATGACTATAAAGACGTCGCAAAAACTCGTTGTTTTGTCCTTTCGGGCATGTTTCGTGGTTATAAGCGCACTATTTTGGGTACCGGGTCAATTATTGATGCTCCATGACTGTGTGCATGGCTATCGAGACGTTGCAAAAACTCATTCTTTTATTGTTTGGGCCAATTTCGTGAGCATAGTGCACTGTTTTGGGGTCCCGGGTCGATTTTTTATGCTCCATGAACCATGTGCACGGCTATCGAGACGTCCGATAAACTCGATGTTTTGTCATTTCTGGCCAGTTTCGTGGGCTATAGCGCACTGTTTTGGGGTCCCGAGTCAATTTTTGATACACCATGAACCATTTGCACGTCTATCGAAACATTGCAAAAACTCGTTGTTTTTGTCATTTCGGGCCAGTT